>NC_092178.1:36096846-36239346 GCF_045791955.1 Oncorhynchus clarkii lewisi | reverse complement strand
CAGAGTAAACTGCCTAACTGACCTAACATAATCGCAAGGTGTGCTTTCACCGTAAAGTATTTTAGAAATCAGACACCGTGGCTGGATTAACAAGAAGTTTATCTTTAAAATGGTGTATAATACTTGTATGTTTGAGGAATTGTAATTCTGCGATTTCTGTTGTTTGAATTTGGCGCCCTGCAATTTCACTGGCTGTTGGCGAGGTGGGACGCTAGCATCCCACATATCCCAGAGAGGTTTTAAAATGTATTGGAACACCATTTTACCAGAATTATAAATGTCTTTGATTCATCTAGAAACAATATCTGATAATGGCTGCGATCGTACTATTCAGGAATTAATATATTCTTCTCATTTTTCTCAGACAGCCATTAGACAAATGTAATTTACAGCATGTCATTAAACATACATTTTAGTTAAATTAAATATCATACAATTAATTTATAACACATTTCTTATACATTTGTACATGAACTTGCATTGAATATTATTTTAAGTGCTTTTTAAGGTTTTCCTAAAATCCTAATTCTCTGTTCGTGGCTTTGACCAGGACATACTTTCTCAGGATGTTGCCTCTGAGCATTTTTGATACAACTTGTTTGTCCTTGGCACTGCACATTTTTTGATACTTCTAATTTAACTCTGCAATGAAACAATAAAATCCACTCAAGTTCTTCAGAGTTCCTTTGGGGGAATCTTGTCTCTCCATTTTCTTCATCAGTTGATCATACCTTTTTTTGTATTTCTCAGTTTTCCGTTAAGCTTTATCAAGTTTGACATTTGTCATGCAAAGATCTCTGTTTTTGAGCGACCTCTTCCAACCTTTTTCCTTCCAGCAAGGATTTGACTTCTCATTCCTGTTGCAGATGATGAGGAAGGGGTATCAGGGCGTGCATCAGGGCAGGTAAGTTAGGGGATGGTATGATGGCCTCATGTTCTGGCTGCAAGTCACCTGGTGACTAATGTGTTGTGTTGGCTGATAGGTGGGTCTCCATTGCAACGGTTCTCTTTAAAGTCTGTCTTCTATTCCTTTGGTCCCCCTCGCCACCTCCCACTATGACACAGTCCGTATCGGGATACTGGCTCCCCTGATGGCCCTCTGTGGCTTCTTCACCGCCCTCCTCTACCTCTCGCCTCTCTTCCAGCTCCTCCAAACGCTCCACGCACATCCGGATCATTTCATAATCTTCCCTGCACTCATCCTCCTCTGTTGCCCTCACCTGGAACAAAATTGAGACCGATTTGAGTGTGCTAGTAATCAATGTCCTTGGGTAGCTACCAGACCTAGGTTCAAATACTATTTAAAATATCTCAATTACTTTCACATACATTCTAAGTATTTATTTTGTATTTGAAAGGACAAGTAGTCAAATATTTTAATGCATTTGGAAATACTAAAATACACTGACTCAAATACACACCCATGCATTTAACCCAGGGATTTAAAAATAGTATTTGAAAATACTCTCAAATACAATTTGGTAAACTATTTGGTTTTAACAAATAACCATTAAAATACTAAACCATGTATCTTTTTTTGGGCAGCGTATTTGAAAATACAATATTTTAAATACCAAATACACATAATACTATTATGTTGATACAATACAGTAACTCTGCTGTTGTAGAGAGTGCATGATTCTCACCCATTTATAGATCCAGAGATGGATGCACTGGTAAGTTTTGTTCCTGAATCTACTTACCTTGATCTCATCCAGAGTGTTATGTTCGTCATCGTGACGTATATCTGTCTTAGTGTACAAGAATGTATGGTCATCAACCTGAGACTGTACAGGGCTGTGAGGCTGCAGTGAGGGGGAATGATCAGTAGAGGTCGACATAAGGGATTGACTGCTGCCACTGACTGTCACTGGCATCGAGTGACTCTCTTCTGACTTGATCTGAAAAGGAGCGGTGGAGAGAAAAAGAATGAAGACGAGCCGATTGAATGTTGTCACGGGTAGAACAATCTGACAGTGAACACTGCAAATCCAGCCTTTGTTGAATCACATAGTAGACTCGTATTTGCTTTCTACAACTGAAATATATGTTAACATTTTATGTTGTGATTTCCAACCAATGCTTCAACACCAATAAACACTAACCAAAATAAGTAACTAACCTTTGGTGAGCTGGGGTTCCTTGGCTGCATGTACTTGCCCAGGGCTCCCTGGCACTTCTCCACAACATGCTCCATCTGCAGGTAGCTAGCGGCCGTCAGGTAATTCACTATCTCCTTGGGGCTGAACTGCAGCACACCGGTGTAGCAGGACTGGAGCAGCTCACATACCACAGAGGAGCTGTGAAGGACTGACACCTAGAGGGCAAAATAGGACAAAAACATACCAAACAGTTATTTTGCTGTTATGTCTCAAGAGACCTTTCCTATGATCAATCGTGTAAGCCATAAGTGTCATATCCTGCAAGACTTGTGATAGTATCTACTCGACTGAACCATAATGAGGCATAGGACTGGAACCACAGCTGGCGTGATACATCTGTGAGTTTCCCAGGCCAAAGATATGCCTATTAAAACAGTCTGATCATTGAAAGGTGCATGTGACAAGAAGTGTCCGGGGCTAGTATATCAGTTGAAGCTGACACAACATTTATGAAACATAACCCAAATAGTGTGTATCAAGGTGGCTTTCACTGGCATCCACCTGCAGTTCAGAGGAAGGGTTAAGCAGGAATTGGTCCCTGAGGAAGGGGGAGCAGGCAGCCAGGACCACTTTGTGTCCCCGGAATGTCTGCCTGCCGCTGGCCACGATGGTGATGTCACAGAACTGCTGCCTGGACCTCAGAGAGTTCATGCTCTTTAGCGTGGCGTCACCGTGACCTGGCAACCGGAAACACAGCACCTCCATCTTAGCTACTGTGGTGCCTATATGAGAGACATGAAGAAGACATTCTTGACATAATGCAATTATCATGTCAAATATGCAGTACCAGTCAAAGGTTTGGACACACCTACTCATTCAAGGGTTTTTCATTATTCTTCAAAGTAGCCACCCTTTGCTCTTGCACACTCTTGGCATTCTCTCCAACTTCATGAGGTAGTCACCTGGAATGCATTTCAATTAACAAGTGTGCCTTGATAATTAATCACGAAGCTGGATGAGAGAATGCCAAGAGTGTGCAAAGCTGTCATCAAGGCAAAGGGTGGTTACTTTGAAGAATCTGTTGAACACTTTTTTTGGTTACAACATATGTGTTATTTCATAGTTTCACTATTATTATACAATGTAGAAAATAGTAAAACATGTATAAAAACCCTTGAATGAGTAGGTGTGTCCAAACGTTTGACTGGTACTATATATATATATTTTTTTTAAGTGGGAGAACTTGCACAATTGGTGGCTGACAAAATACTTTTTTGCCCCACTGTACATATACAGTGCCTTGCGAAAGTATTCGGCCCCCTTGAACTTTGCGACCTTTTGCCACATTTCAGGCTTCAAACATAAAGATATAAAACTGTATTTTTTTGTGAAGAATCAACAACAAGTGGGACACAATCATGAAGTGGAACGACATTTATTGGATATTTCAAACTTTTTTAACAAATCAAAAACTGAAAAATTGGGCGTGCAAAATGGAGTCTACAACCCACACAAGTGGCTCAGGTAGTGCAGCTCATCCAGGATGGCTCATCATTGCGAGCTGTGGCAAGAAGGTTTGCTGTGTCTGTCAGCGTAGTGTCCAGAGCATGGAGGCGCTACCAGGAGACAGGCCAGTACATCAGGAGACGTGGAAGAGGCCGTAGGAGGGCAACAACCCAGCAGCAGGACCGCTACCTCCGCCTTTGTGCAAGGAGGAGCAGGAGGAGCACTGCCAGAGCCCTGCAAAATGACCTCCAGCAGGCCACAAATGTGCATGTGTCTTCTCAAACGGTCAGAAACAAACTCCATGAGGGTGGTATGAGGGCCCGATGTCCACAGGTGGGGGTTGTGCTTACAGCCCAACACCGTGCAGGACGTTTGGCATTTGTCAGAGAACACCAAGATTGGCAAATTTGCCACTGGCGCCCTGTGCTCTTCACAGATGAAAGCAGGTTCACACTGAGCACGTGACAGACATGACAGAGTCTGGAGACGCCGTGGAGAACGTTCTGCTGCCTGCAACATCCTCCAGCATGACCGGTTTGGCGGTGGGTCAGTCATGGTGTGGGGTGGCATTTCTTTGGGGGGGCCGCACAGTCCTCCATGTGCTCGCCAGAGGTAGCCTGACTGCCATTAGGTACCGAGATGAGATCCTCAGACCCCTTGTGAGACCATATGCTGGTGCGGTTGGCCCTGGGTTCCTCCTAATGCAAGACAATGCTAGACCTCATGTGGCTGGAGTGTGTCAGCAGTTCCTGCAAGAGGAATGCATTGATGCTATGGACTGGCCCACCCGTTCCCCAGACCTGAATCCAATTGAGCACATCTGGGACATCATGTCTCGCTCCATCCACCAACACCACGTTGCACCACAGACTGTCCAGGAGTTGGTGGATGCTTTAGTCCATGTCTGGGAGGAGATCCCTCAGGAGACCATCCGCCACCTCATCAGGAGCATGCCCAGGCGTTGTAGGGAGGTCATACAGGCAAGTGGAGGACACACACACTACTGAGCCTCATTTTGACTTGTTTTAAGGACATCACATCAAAGTTGGATCAGCCAGCCTGTAGTGTGGTTTTCCACGTTAATTTTGAGTGTGACTCCAAATCCAGACCTCCATGGGTTGATAAATTTGATTTCCATTGATAATTTGTGTGATTTTGTTGTCAGCACATTCAACTATGTAAAGTAAAAAGTATTTAATAAGAATATTTCATTCATTCAGATCTAGGATGTGTTATTTTAGTGTTCCCTTTATTTTTTTGAGCAGTGTATAGATATATACAGTGGGGCAAACAAGTATTTAGTCAGCCACCAATTGTGCAAGTTCTCCCACTTAAAAAGGTGAGAGAGGCCTGTAATTTTCATTATAGGTACACTTCAACTATGACAGACAAAATGAGAAAAAAAAAACAGAAAATCACATTGTAGGATTTTTAATGAATTTATTTGCAAATTATTGTGGAAAATAAGTATTTGGTCACCTACAAACAAGCAAGGTTTCTGGCTCTCACAGACCTGTAACTTCTTCTTTAAGAGGCTCCTCTGTCATCCACTCGTTACCTGTATTAATGGCACCTGTTTGAACTTGTTATCAGTATAAAAGACACCTGTCCACAACCTCAAACAGTCACCCTCCAAACTCCACTATGGCCAAGACCAAAGAGCTGTCAAAGGACACCAGAAACAAAATTGTAGACCTGCACCAGGCTGGGAAGACTGAATCTGCAATAGGTAAGCAGCTTGGTTTGAAGAAATCAACTGTGGGAGCAATTATTAGGAAATGGAAGACATACAAGACCACTGATAATCTCCCACGATCTCGGGCTCCACGCAAGATCTCACCCCGTGGGGTCAAAATGATCACAAGAACGGTGAGCAAAAATCCCAGAACCACAAGGGGGGACCTAGTGAATGACCTGCAGAAAGCTGGGACCAAAGTTGCAAAGCCTACCATCAGTAACACACCAGGTACTCAAATCCTGCAGTGCCATACGTGTCCCCCTGCTTAAGCCAGTACATGTCCAGGCCTGTCTGAAGTTTGCTAGAGAGCATTTCGATGATCCAGAAGAAGATTGGAAGAATGTCAGATGAAACCAAAATATAACTTTTTGGTAAAAACTCAACTCGTCGTGTTTGGAGGACAAAGAATGCTGAGTTGCATCCAAATAACACCATACCTACTGTGAAGCATGGGGGTGGAAACATCATGCTTTGGGGCTGTTTTTCTGCAAAGAGACCATGACGACTGATCCGTGTAAAGGAAAGAATGAATGGGGCCATGTTGTTTAGCTTTTGAGTGAAAACCTCCTTCCATCAGCAAGGGCATTGAAGATGAAATGTGGCTGGGTCTTTCAGCATGACAATGATCCCAAACACACCGCCCGGGCAACGAAGGAGTGGCTTCGTAAGAAGCATTTCAAGGTCCTGGAGTGGCCTAGCCAGTCTCCAGATCTCAACCCCATAGAAAATCTTTGGAGAGAGTTGAAATTCCATGTTGCCCAGCAACAGCCCCAAAACATCACTGCTCTAGAGGAGATCTGCATGGAGGAATGGGCCAAAATACCAGCAACAGTGTGTTACAGAAAACGTTTGACCTCTGTCATTGCCAACAAAGGGTATATAACAAAGTATTGAGAAACTTTTGTTATTGACCAAATACTTATTTTCCACCATCATTTGCAAATAAATTCATAAAAAATCCTACAATGTGATTGTCTGTTTTTTTTCTTCTCATTTTGTCTGTCATAGTTGAAGTGTGCCTATGATGAAAATTACAGGCCTCTCTCATCTTTTTAAGTGGGAGAACTTGCACAATTGGTGGCTGACTAAATACTTGTTTGCCACCCTGTATATTGTAGCACCTGGGTCAACCTAAGGGAAACTTAGGTTGTACAAGAGGCATGGTGTTGTCTGACTATTCTTTAAAAAGTAAAAGCACAGCTTCCATATATCGTGTTGACAATCAACATTCCCTGTGATTCTGAACTGATGGTCATGTTAGACAGAGAAGGTCAAGTCATTGTTCACTTTGTTTTCACGTCAAGCAGGTCACAACGTGTAACTGAAATCAGGCATATGATATGGCTCTCTAAAACAAAGTAAACAATCAAGCTACTAACGTTACTAGCCTAGGTTGAAGATAACCATTAACGTTATATATTTTTCGACCTCGCTACATACTACTGCTAACGTTACTAGCTAGCTAGTTAGCACTAGCAGCATGTGCTTAGGTCAATTGTGCAGGTTGTACATTTCGCCAACGTTATTGAATATCCAACCCCGCTAACTTAGTAGTACCAAGCTAGCTTGTTGCCCCCTAGCCCCAGCCAGGCCAATGTCAACTAGCTAGCCACAAGACCCCTTGGATTAAATTCGACATTAGCTAGTTTAGTGTTTCCTTACCTGCTATTACTGTAGATATCTTTTATATCTCCTTAATATATGTTTTTTTGTGGAGTAACTAGGCACGAATTCGTTGTATGTTAGCCAAAACGCTGTTTACTTTGTTTAACTAGCTAACCCCAGCATGTTTTCAACGGTCGTCCCTAGTTACCAAAAGCACTAAGTCATAAACCCCGCCTATTTCTACACATGATCTTCTTAAAATTGTATATTAAACCTAACCTTAACCACACTGCTAACTTTATGCATACATAAAAATAAGCCCCACTCCCTCCCCCCCAACATTTTTCAATGAATTTTAGCATTTAGCTAGCGATTTTTTTATACGTGAGTGGACCATCACTTCCCCTGACAACAGCTTGACAGTCATTTTTTAAAGGGATTGACACAAAAAGGAACATCTGAAAACTTAGCTACAGTTGAAGTCGGAAGTTTACATACACCTTAGCCAAATACATTTAAACTCAGTTTCACAATTCCTGACATTTAATCATAGTAAAAAGTCCCTGTCTTAGGTCAGTTAGGATCACCACTTTATTTTAAGAATGTGAAATGTCTGAATAATAATGGAGAGAAGGATTTATTGAGCTTTTCTTTCTTTCATAGCATTCCCAGTGGGTCAGAAATGTACATACACTCAATTAGTATTTGGTAGCATTGCCATTAAATTGTTTGACTTGGGTCAATCGTTTCAGGTAGCATTACACAAGCTTCCCACAATAAGTTGGGTGAATTTTGGCCCATTCCTTCTGACAGAGCTGGTGTAACGGAGTCAGGTTTGTAGGCCTCCTTGCTCATACATGCTTTTTCAGTTCTGTCCACAAATTTTCTATTGGATTGAGGTCAGGATTTTGTGATGGCCATTCCAATATCTTGACTTTGTTGTCCTTAAGTCATTTGCCACAACTTTGGAAGTATGCTTGGGGTCATTGTCCATTAGGAAGACCCATTTGCGACCAAGCTTTAACTTCTTGACTGATGTCTTGAGATGTTGCTTCAATATATTCACATAATTTCTCATCCTCATGAAGCCATCTATTTTGTGAAGTGCACCAGTCCCTCCTGCAGCAAAGCACCCCCACAACATGATGCTGCCACCCCCGTGCTTCACGGTTGGGATAGTGTTCTTTGGCTTGCAAGCCTCCCCCTTTTTCCTCCAAACATAACGATGGTCATTATGACCAAACAGTTCTATTTTTGTTTCATCAGACCAGAGGACATTTCTCCAAAAAGTACGATCTTTGTCCAAATGTGCATTTGCCAACCGTAGTCTGGCTTTTTTATAGCGGTTTTGGAGCTGTGGCTTCTTCCTTGCTGAGCTGTCTTTCAGGGTATGTCGATATAGGACCTGTTTAACTGTGGATATAGATACTTTTGTACCTGTTTCCTCCAGCATCTTCACAAGGTCCTGTTCTGGGATTGATTTACACTTTCCGCACCAAAGTACATTCATCTCTAGGAGACAGAACGCGTCTCCTTCCTGAGCGGTATGACAGCTGCGTGGTCCCATGGTATTTATACTTGCGTACTATTGTTTGTACAGATGAACGTGGTACCTGCAGGCATTTAGAAATTGCTCCCAATGATGATCCAGATTTGTGGAGGTCATCACATTTTTTTCATGAGGTTATGGCAGATTTCTTTTGATTTTCCCATGATGTCAAGCAAAGAGGCACTGAGTTTGAAGGTAGACCTTGAAGTACATCCACAGGTACACCTCAAATTGACTACAATTATGTCAATTAGCCTATCAGAAGCTTCTAAAGCCATGACATCATTTTCAGGAATTTTCCAAGCTGTTTAAAGGCACAGTGAACTTAGTGTATGTACAATTCTGACAAAGTAGATGTCCTAACCGACTTTCCAAAACTATAGTTTGTTAACAAGAAATTTCTGGAGTGGTTGAAAAATGAGTTTTAATGACTCCAACATAAGTGTATGTAAACTTCTGACTACAGATGTAGCTGTTTTGGAGTAAACAACCTAAAGTGAGCCACGTCTTTATCCTCATTATACAGTGAGTTATATATACAGATATCTTCATGTACATTGATCTGGTACTGGAAATCCCTGTATATAGTTCAATTGGTATGTATTTGAATTCTCTTTCTTTCGTTAGGGACAGTTAAAAAATTACTGGGGTGTGGGGGCTGGTACAAAATAGAGGGAGGGTTGTCAAACTTATTTTTTGCTTTGGGGAGGGTTGCGTGTTTTTTTTATTGGGTAGAGGAGGGTAGTGCATTGTTTCTCTGATTTACATTCGCCATTTTACAGGTTTTACTATATAATATATTCCTATAGCCACATTCCTCATCTGCTTGCAAGTGCCTATCCTGTCCATAGCCACAGGAAGTAGGGGTGCTGAGGTTGCTGCAGCACAGGTCCTGTATTAGAGGGCCGATATATCCAGGTGATTCTGCAACTTCGGGCACTTTGGCCCTGCAAGCTTTCAGAAATGAACTTATTTGGGAACGGGGGGCAGTATTGAGTAGCTTGGATGAATAAGGTGCCCAGAGTAAACTGCCTGCTACTCATGCCCAGAAGCTAAGATATGCATATTATTAGTTTTAGATTTGGATAGAAAACACTCTGAAGTTTCTAAAACTGTTTGAATTATGTATGTGAGTATAACAGAACTCTTATGGCAGGCGAAAACCTGAAAAATATCCAACCAGGAAGGGGGAAATCTGAGGTTTGTAGTTTTTCAAGTGATTGCCTTTCCAATATACAGTGTAAATGGGGTCATATTGCACTTCCTAAGGCTTCCACTAGATGTCAACAGTCTTTAGAACGTTGTTTCTGGCTTCTACTGTGACAGGGGAGCGATTAAGAGCTGTTTGAATCAGGGGTCTGGCAGAATGCCATGAGCTAAGTCACGCGTGCGGCCGTGAGTACGAGCTCCATTCCTTTTAATTTCTAAAGACAAAGAAATTGAAACATTATTGAAGATTTATGATAAAAACATCCTAAAGATTGATCATATACATTGTTTGACACGTTTCTACGAACTGTAATTAAACTTTTTTGACTTTTCGTCTGGACTTAGTGCCCGCGCCTTGTTCATTTTGGATTACTGGACTAAACGCACAAACAAAAAAGAGGTATTTGGACATAAATATGAACTTTATCTAACATTTATTGTCTAACATGGAGACCTCGGAGTGCCATCAGATGAAGATCATTAAAGGTAAGTGATTAATTTTAACGCTATTTCTGTCTTTTGTGACACCTCTCCTTGGTTGGAAAATGGCTGTATGGTTTTCTGTGGCTAGGCGCTGACCTAACATAATCGCAAGGTGTGCTTTTGCCGTAAAGTATTTTAGAAATCAGACACCGTGGCTGGATTAACAAGAAGTTTATCTTTAAACTGGTGTATAATACATGTATGTTTTAAGCTTTATCAAGTTTGACATTTGTCATGCAAAGATCTCTGTTTTTGAGCGACCTCTTCCAACCTTTTTCCTTCCAGCAAGTATTTGACTTCTCATTCCTGTTGCAGATGATGAGGAAGGGGTATCAGGGTGTGCATCAGGGCGGGTAAGTTAGGGGCAGGTATGATGGCCTCATGTTCTGGCTGCAAGTCACCTGGTGACTAATGTGTTGTGATGGCTGATAGGTAGGTCTCCATTGCAACTGTTCTCTGTAAAGTCTGTCTTCTATTCCGTTGGTTGCATTTCCATTGCCATCTCTTGCTTCTTTGTTCTCGCTTTGTAAGCTCAGAGATCCTTTTTTCTTCCAGTATCTCTCCCTGTATTTTTTCAGATGTTCCTGGTATCGTATAGGATCATTTTTTTATATTTTGTTTCTATGTCTGTGACCTCTGTGCTGTTTTATGTGGTAACTTCTAAAAACAAAGAAAAAATACTATTTAAGTTTTCAGAATTGTGCACACCTTGGAGCATTTTCTAGATTAAAGGAATTCAAAACATGATTAAATAAGTCTAAAGATTTTTTTTAAAAGTAATAACATAATGGATTTTTGTCATTTCCACCACTGTTAAGTTTGTGATGGAATTGACTGTGATGGTAATGACACTTCTACTGCTTTTGGAGAAAAATTACAGACTGCTTAGCATGCTTTGGTTAGTATTACAGCTAGCATATAGTTTACAAAAATATTAAATATAAAATATATTTAAAAAATCTAAATTCTACCACAAATTAAATAAATTATAGCCTGTTTGGAAATGACTGACAATAAAAATATTCTCTACACAAGCAATATTTTCCTAGATTTTTCTTCAACTTCCGGACATCACTCCTGGGGAACAACTGTCTACTGAAGCCACATGCTTCAGGGTCGCAATACTTTTCCATGGTAACTAAATTAACATTCTCTTGATTAATGAGTAATTTGCCCTCAGTGGTGGAAATGACACCACTACCAAAGGACAGGTATATTTTGTGTAAATAACAATATAAAGGGCATACTCACAATAAATATTGATATATATTTTATTTTATTGACTCTAGAAGATAACATTACATAATGTGTAGTTAGTAATGTTTTGCCATAGAAAAAAACATAGTAGAAGCTCAAAAGTTTGGGCAGGGACAAGAGCCAAACAGTGAAATTGAGGTATAAAATGCATCTGAAAAGTAGCTAAAATACTTAGAGGTAAGAGGTGTTAAAAAAAATCTGGGGTGATTGTAGTGTGAACTTAACATGTAAAGATTAAAAATATAGATTTTAAAAAAAATCCCCCAAATTTACCCTGAGGACATAGACATCCTGAAGTTGCACAATCACCCATCCATCCGTCTGTAGTGCGGGCCACCCCAAAAAATCTGCCCCCCCCCCCCCAAAAAAAAATTCTCAGCACCCTGATTAGTATACTTCAAAAGTCTCCAGTAGGCTACCTGCACATGTTCATCCACTCCACTCGAATATAATTCCAGCATCCAAAATCCTCACCGGCCATTAGATTAATGGAAAGAGACAAAACGATAAAAAGTTTAATGACATTCTGAGATTTTTTCTTTGATACTGAGTAGGGAGGTAGGTATTTTCTTTTTGTTGAGATTGAAAAAGCAAACCACGATGATAAGTGCTAAATAGATCATTCAAACCATTTCCAATGCACATTTTGAATTTTGTGGATATGCACCATACCCTGACAAATTCTGAATCCAGATGTGCCTTTTAGACATTAATGATATTGGGATTATTCCAAATATTACACATGGACATTTCCTTTGGCCGGAAATGCACTAATTCAATATCCTGAGATATGTGACATCGTTTTCCTCTGTTCTTGTTGACAAATACTGACTGTATACATCGCATATGTGTTTTCTCAGCACATTCAAGATAGGAAGCTACATTGATTCCAGATATGCTTCTCTTGGCTGAGGTCTATATGCAGATCTTGATATGCTGAAAACAAGGACAATTTCTGGTGCATTTCTGAGTTTTCAGCACGTGCTCAATAATTGGACAAATATGAAATCCATATTTTTCTTTCATGCACAAATTATTTTGGGATTCCAACCGGATATCATACATGGTATGGCCGGATATTGACTCATTAGATATACTGAGATAGGCCTATGTGAACGTCTTAATTTCACTACAGATGACAAATACTGACCGTAGGCTTACATTGTGTATTTTCTCAGCACATACAATGCATATGCTCATGACTGAGGTCCATATCAGGATCTTGATGTGCTAAATTAAGAACATTTCAGATGTGGATTTGAATTGAGGACATGCTCAAATTCAAAAACAGATATTAAATCCATATAATTCTTTCAGACTTTGGCGATCATTTGTGAATTCCCTCTGGATAAAGAGGGTTGTGTTCCAACTGTCCTCTTTTAATTTGGGGCTGTAAATGGTGTGGTCAAACTGACAACAGGAGAAACAAATAAGTGAGAATCTGTTAAGAAAATACCTCAATAAAGTAAACGCTAAAGTTAGTAGCTAATTTTAAATGTTTCATTTATCTTAGTAACTACAATCAAGAACGTTAGCTCATTTAGCCAGCAGCCAGTAGAGCTAGCTAGCTAGACTTGATAGAGGGGTAATGTTAAAAGCTAACTGGTAACCTAGATAGCTAGCTAACAAATAACAAAATTGCCATCCCTTCAGGGAAAACATTGTTACCCTCTATAGAGTCTCAAGGTGTCAGCTAACGTTTTAAAAAGTTTAGGCGTATTTTGAATTACTGGTTAATATCGGATCTCCGCAGCCGATGTAAGACCTTTAAACAGGTCAATATTCACAAGGCCGCAGGACCAGACGGATTACCAGGACGTGTACTCCAAGCATGCTCTGACCAACTGGCATGTGTCTTCTCTGACATTTTTTAGCCTGTAATACCAACATGTTTCAAGCAGACCACCAAGTCCCTGTGCCTAAGGTAACCTGCCTAAATGACTACCGACCCATAGCACTCACGTCTGTAGCCATAAAGTGCTTTGAAAGTGTTATATAAATATTCATACATATAGCTCATATAAACAAAGACATTCCGTCGTAAGAACACATACACCCAGCCATAAGACTGACCCCCTCTTCCTTATATAAACACACATCTCATCTCCCTCTAACTGGCCGGTCCCAAGAGCAAATAACTTTTGCTGTGCACCAATGGGGCCCGCTCTGGCTAGAGCAAGGCCCGCCTCCAACCCTCCGACCAGTCAAGAAGACCGAAACGACAAGACTCCACCTACTTTATTCTATGTATAAAAATGTATGTAACCATTGTATAGGCCTCTTTTTCACCTGGCTCCTTGCCGAGTTATGTGAACTAGGTCCGTGAACGTAAAACTGCGGGACAAGATATCTCTGACTCATTAAAACTGTCTTTTGTTACAACTGAAATCCACTCTGTCCAGCGTCCGTGATTTGGTCTCAACTCTCCAGTATTTGAACACTAACAAAATTGGTAGCAGAGGATGGTTGTTCTTGAATTCGATCTATTATAAGTTAGTGTGAGAGGACGAGACTGATCACGGCTAAAAAATCAGACGGAAGAGTGACTTCCCCAGCCATTCATCTTGCCTCAGGAAATCTGATCGGAGCGCTCTATATAAAGGTGAGCAGAGCCCGTTATATCGAAATCTGCATATTGTATTATAGCCTAAACCAAATTTTGATCAGAAAGTACTGGGCGTGAGTATGAATCGGTGCCCAAATTTTTACATGAGAACCTAAGACATTGATCGGGGAGATCTTGTTTTGCTCGTTTTTATTTTTTATTTGTATTTTTATTTTTTATCAATTGGCCTATTATTAGAAGTGTAGTATGCATGTAAAAGATCCTATTAAATAAGTGCTTACTGTTTAATTGGTTGTGGCTTAGAAGTGTAGTATGCACGTAAAAGTTCCTATTGAATAAGTTCTAAACTGTTTAATTGGTTGTGTTTAGAGATTTAGTTAATTAATAGATCGACTGAATCTGCATGTAAAAGATCCTATTGAATAAGTTGTAAACTGTTTAATTGGTTATGTTAGAGGTGTAGTCGAATAGATATAGGATATGTAAGTTTGGCCTTCCACAAGACAGAGATCGGGAATGATGTGGCTATTGCACATCAAACAATAAACATAATATGAACCAGAGTTGACATTCCATGATTTGGAGATGGGGGAAATTAAATTGAAAGAAACGTTTGTCGCGGAGTAGGTTGGGATACGTAACTGGGCTATTAGGCACACG
The DNA here is from genome assembly GCF_045791955.1 of Oncorhynchus clarkii lewisi. Lineage (NCBI taxonomy): Eukaryota > Metazoa > Chordata > Actinopteri > Salmoniformes > Salmonidae > Oncorhynchus > Oncorhynchus clarkii. Next base: position 36,224,671 of record NC_092178.1, on the reverse strand, counting down.
TGCTGGTAGACAAAGCCACCTTAGTATCGAATGGCCGTGCAATTTTGATTGACAGCAGCCGGGCTGGAATACTGATTTTCGTTTTTTTCATTCCTGTTGATATTGCCTAAAGTTTAAAATTATTCTGACAATTGCTATAGAATCGCTGGAATTTACTGATATAAGTTCATAAAGGAACTTACTGAATTGTTTCTAGAAAGTATTTAAATAAGCCGCCGAGCTTAGTACAGACTTTGTTTGACAGACGCTAAAAGCTACACACTGATTTTTGGGTTTTTCTATTCTATCCATATTTCCTAAAGATATATAATTATTCTGACAATTGCTATAGAATCGCTCGAATTTACTGATATAAGTTCATAAAGGAATTTACTGAATTGTTTACAGAAAGTATTTAAATAATTCACTGAACAACTCTTAGTTGTCTAGAAATTCTATCTATATTTCCTAAAGAGCTAGATTTACTCTGAAAATTGTTATAGAACCGCATATATTCACTGATATATTGTTCCAAAAGGAAATCGCAGAATCATTTATAGAAAATACCTAAACGAATCGCTGAACAAATTCAAATAAAATACCGGTGAAATACACACGTGGCGGGCGTCACATACTGATAACCCCCTTTGTCTCGACCAGGGACAGGCTAAGCATACAACGATAGAAATAAACACCACATAGTAAGGATTGAATATACCTAAATAACGCATTATACACATTATCAGACGACTTAGATAAAATGTCTGCAGCCATCACGCCCAAACAAATGATTGCAGTAGAAACTCAAGACCAAGGGGAGCAGCCAGATAACACTCAGATCGTGGCACAGACTGTCTCTCAGATGATCCAACAGCAGGCAGCCCCACCACCCCATTACCCTCCCCCACAGCGGTATATCCTGCAACGGCAACGGGCTCAACGAGGCCCCTACACTGGACCATACAGAGGGGGAAACTACCAGTGGTATAACTGCGGAATTCCCGGTCACTATGCCAGATATTGCACGAAACCACTCTCCCCGCAGCAACAGCAATGGAGAGAAAGAGGAAGAGGACGTGGAGGGGCACCAGGAAGAGGAAGAGGACCCTCTCCTAGACACATGCAGCAGGAGCAGCAAGATTACAACCAACCCTCCCACTTCAACACCTGATCACCCAGTAAGAATGATGAGGATGCCACTCCTGCCGATGACCACACTGTCTTGACCACAATATCTGAATCTTTACATTTAAAATTTTAGGTCAACAAAATATTCAAAAGCAATAGCAGTGGTTTTTTACAGTGGATAATAGCTCAGAATCATTTATGTTCAATTTCTTGTACTGGCTAAAATGCCTACTCACAGGGCCTGCCACCCCTCACATCCAGTTTAAGTTCAACCAACTGAAAGCTCAAATCTACACTCTGCACCCATATAAGACTCCCCAAGCTGAGATCCATTGCACACTCAATGCAACAGAAACTGATGACTGCCTCTACACTGCAGACTGGGACGAAGACATGATGCACCTGACCCCACCTATCAGGTGTTGTACCATTGGGTGTGGCCCAGAGGGGGTGGCAGCACCGGTCATCCTACGATCAAGGAACCTCCATGCACCCCTGGCCTGGACGGCTGAAGCATCAACAGCCATAGCACTCCTGAAAACAGATCTATCAGCGGCAGCAGCTCTGACTGCACCTGACTACAAGAACAAGTTCCATTTGGATGTTTCTGGAAGGGAAGGATTCACCTCATCCGTCCTATTCCAGAAACAAGAGGGGGAGAGAAGGGTCTTGATGTACTACTCTTCAAACTTGACCACATTGAGGTAGGACAGTCAACATGCTCCAGATACGTTGCTGCAGTAGCAAAAGCTATTGAAAAAACAGCTCACCTCGTGATGTCACCCTTCAATCAGCCATCATCCCTCAACCAGCATCGGCCAAATTAGCTGAAATCATCGGATTGACGCAGGTCCTCATCAGAGGAAAAGGAAAGACTGAATATCTATACAGACTCAGCCCATGCCCATGAAGCAGGCCACACTGATGGACCCAGAACTTTTATGAGAAACACATGGCCCCACACACGAAGGCAAACTAAAGACCCTCCAAAAAGGCCTCGCACATCTGGTGGCACCCTCACATAAAAAATATGACTGACTTATTTTATGACGATGATTTATTTTGTGACAAATGCAATGGTTGTGACAGACACAACCCAAAGAAACCATATCAAACACCAATGGGCTCATACGTAATACCTAATGCATGTTTTCAGGATATTAGTATAGACTACACCGACATGGGCCCCGAAAATGTATCTAAAGGCAAACTCTATCTCCTAGTCATAGTAGATAGGTTCTCCAAATGGGTAGAGGCAATACTAACAAAAGGGGAGGATGCTAGGTCAGTCTTTGAGTGGCTACAAACCAAACTAATACCCAGGTATGGCATCCCAAGACAAATCAAATTTGACAAATGGCTTACATTTAACAAACACCTGAGACAGGTGGAAGAAAGATTTGGCATAACCCACAGATTTGGATCTAAGTACAGGCCCCAATCCCAAAATCTGGTGGAACGTCAAACCAAAAACAAAAGCTAAGATAGCTAAAGTATGTGCCTCATGGGATAATGACTGGTAGAGTCATGCATGGTCCACCAAGGGAGGGAGGTCATATGCGCGCCCTTGATGTACAACAAATTGTAATGTCTAATTATGTGAAAAAACTGACGGTTCTCTCTGCAGCACTCTCTACCCAGGTTCACAAGGTCCAGGAGGGGGAGCTGCCGGGGGACACGCCACTACTGAAGGTAAAGGTTGGTGACGGGGTGAGGGTTACAGTCCACAAGAGAAAGTGGCTGGAACCCAGGTGGACTGGACCGTACGAAGTGAAGGAGGTTACTTCACACTCAGTCCAGGTCAAAGGTAAATCAGGCACACCTTGGCACCGCCTTACACATTGCACCCCAGCCCCAATTCCTTCCAGAACACTGACTGAAGTCAGAGCTGATTTGAGCGGCCTAAATTCGATTCCAAATTAAGACACTCCTTCCTCAGGTGATGCGGCATCAAACTCCGCCTCCCCTGAGAAGGGAACCTCGCCCAGTTAGAGGGAAATTTCTCCCTCTCTGGGTGAGGCTGGGGATATCTGGTCCCTTATTTGTGATATTCCTACTGATATTTGGAGTAACCCTAGGACTTTCACATGGTTAATTGAACAACTATTTCACCCTGCCACATCACATACACCAACCCCTACACATGTCCCTAACTCCTTTCCTGATATCACTCCCTCCAATCACTCCCGTCCCAAACGTAGCACTACACCTACAGACCCACCATGCAAACCAGACAAGGTTAGGAGCACCACCTTATGTATACCCACGATTGCAACCGCCACCTTTCTGCTATAGTTTTCACGTCTAATAGACGTGAAGAGGGGGATTTGTTATATAAATATTCATACACATAGCTCATATAAACAAAGACATTCTGTCGTAAGAACACATACACCCAGCCATAAGACTGACCCCCTCTTCCTTATATAAACACACATCTCATCTCCCTCTAACTGGCCGGTCCCAAGAGCAAAGAACTTTTGCTGTGCACCAATGGGGCCCGCTCTGGCTAGAGCAAGGCCCGCCTCCAACCCTCCGACCAGTCAAGAAGACCGAAACGACAAGACTCCACCTACTTTATTCTATGTATAAAAATTTATGTAACCATTGTATAGGCCTCTTTTTCACCTGGCTCCTTGCCGAGTTATGTGAACTAGGTCCGTGCACGTAAAACTGCGGGACAAGATATCTCTGACTCATTAAAACTGTCTTTTGTTACAACTGAAATCCACTCTGTCCAGCGTCCGTGATTTGGTCTCAACTCTCCAGTATTTGAACACTAACAAAAGGCTGGTAATGGCTCACATCAACACCATTATCCCAGAAACCCAAGACCCTCTCCAATTTGCATACCGCCCCAACAGATCCACAGATGATGCAATCTCTATTGCACTCCACACTGCCCTTTCGCACCTGGACAAAAGGAACACCTATGTGAAAATGCTATTCATTGACTACAGCTCAGCGTTGAACACCATGGTGTCTTCAAAGCTCATCACTAAGCTAAGGACCCTGGGACTAAACACCTCCCTCTGCAACTGGATCCTGGACTTCCTGACGGGTAGCCCCCAGGTGGTAAGGGTAGGCAACAGCACATCTGCCACGCTGATCCTCAACACGGGGGCCCCTCAGGGGTGCGTGCTCAGTCCCCTCCTCCCTGTACTCCCTGTTCACTCTTGACGGCACGGCCAGGCACGACTCCAACACCATCATTAAATTTGCAGACGACACAACAGTGGTAGGCCTTGTCACGACGAGCCAGCCTATAGGGAGGAGGTCAGAGACTTGGCTGTGGTGCCAGGACAACATCCTCTCCCTCAACGTGATCAAGACAAAGGAGATGATTGTGGACTACAGGAAAAGGAGGACCGAGCATGCCCCCATTCTCATCGACGGGGCTGTAGCGGAGCAGGTTGAGAGCTTCAAGTTCCTTGGTGTCCACATCACCAAAAACTAACACGGTCCAAGCACACCAAGACAGTCGTGAAGAGAGCCCAACAAAACCTTTTCCCCCTCAGGCAACTGAAAAGATTTGGCATGGGTCCTCAGATCCTCAAAAAGTTCTACAGCTGCACCATCGAGAGCATCCTGACAGGTTGCATCACTGCCTGGTATGGCAACTGCTCGGCATCTGACCGCAAGGCACTACCGAGTGTGTGTGTACGGCCCAGTACATCACTGGAGCCAAACTTCCTGCCATCTAGGACCTCTATACCAGGCGGTGTCAGTGGAAGGCCCTAAAAATTGTCAAAGAGGCTTCTAAACCGCTTCTACCCCCAAGCCATAAGACTACTGAACATCTTATCAAATGGCTACCCAGACTATTTTATTTGCATTGCCCCCCCTCCCCTTTACGAGTATACTACTCTCTGTTATTATCTATGCATAAGTCACTTTAATAACTCTACCCACATGTATATTTTACCTCAATTACCTCGAATAACCAGTACCCCCGCACATTGACTCTGTATTGGTCCCCCTTGTATATAGCCTTGCTATTCTTACTTTACTGCTGTTCTTTAATTATTTGTTACTTTTATTTCTTATTTTTGTTGTTAAAGGGCTTGCAAGTAAGCATTTCACTGTAAGGTCTAAACTTGTTGTATTCGGCACATGTGACAAATACAATTTGATTTGATTTTATCAGCATCAAGTCAGTTTGGTAGAAACACATCTAGGTGGGAAAATTAGCGGATTTTAGAATATTCGCATGAAAATCTGTCGCCAATTGGATGGAAACCTAGCTTCTGATAACCATCTAGATGTCACCTTGATACAAGCATGAACTGCAACAACACCGGGACACAGTAGGTGCATTCGAGCGGATCACTTTTGTCAAGAAGTACATTTTCAAAGTGTGCTGCATTATGGGTATAAGAATTGCCTGACTTGTGACTTCAACTTACATGTTGAATGCATGACCTTTACAACCACCATGTGATTAAAGGTCATGAACTTTCGACTGCAGTTGACTGAACATTTCTGCAGTTGCTTGAACTTGAATTCGGAACCAAGCTTCTGTTTTTTGGGAAGCAAAAGGCACTACATGATGTCGCCACCTATCATTGTTATTATGTTTACTGTTTTGGGTGGATGACTATTTAGAGCCTAAATACGTCTTTATCCTTACAATCTAATTACATAGGCCTACATTTGATCCAGATTTATAACATAGATAACAGGTGGGATAACCACATATCACAGTCATAGTAAGTGCATTTTTCCTCAAAGTAACTATCACCAAAGTCAGAGCTACTAAAGGTGAAATTATTTAAGGTACTCTTTGAAGAAGTAGGGTTTCAGATGTTTTTGGAAGATGGGCAGGGACTCTGCTGTCTTAGCTTCAGGGTGAAGCTGGTTCCACCATTTGGGTGCCAGGACAAAGAGCTTGGACTAGGCTGAGCGGGAGCTGCCCTCCTGTAGGGTGGGGGAGGGCCAAGAGACCAGGGGTGGCAGAATGGAGTGCTTGGGTTGGGGTGTAGGGTTTGAGCATAGCCTGAAGGTACTAGGGAGGGGCAATTCCTCTTGCTGCTCCGTAGGCAAGTACCATGGTCTTGTAGTGGATGTGAGCTTCAACTGGAAGCCGGTGAAGTGTGCGGAGGAGTGGGGTGACAAACAAAAACTTTGGAAGGTTGAACACCAGGCAGGCTGCAGCATTCTGGATACGTTTCAGGGGCTTGATGGCACAAGCGAGGAACCCAGCCAACAGTGAGTTGCAGTAGTCCAGACGAGAGATGACAAGTGCCTGGATTAGGACCTACGCCGCTTCCTGTATGAGGTAGGGTCGCACTCTACAAATGCTTTAGACAGAACATGAACCTACAAGGGCGAGTCACTGGTTTGATGTTTGCAGAGAGCAACAGGGACAGACCAAGGTTCTTTGCATTCTAGGAGGAGGACACCTTGGAGTTGTCAAACGTGATGGAGAGATCTTGGAGCGGGCAGGTCTTCCCCAGGAGGAAGAGCAGCTCTCTCTTGTCAACCCTGCTGTTTTCTTGTACTTTTATTATGAATAGCTCACCTGAAGCAGAAAGCCCTATCGTCCATGAGGGCTTAATGTTTGATCCCAGCTTTATTGTATGTCCAGTCTGAAAATAGATTGAATCCGTTAAGCACTTTGTCTGTTCTCATGGGAAGAAATGAACATTGCATGTGTCTTGTTCCTTTTTGCAATGCAGTGTTCCCACTTGTATTTGCTGGATGACACTTGTATATGCTGGGTGACAGTTTACCAGTTTATTGCATGTACATTCTCTTTTGTCAGGATGCGAGGATGGAAGATATGTTGGCAACTCAACTCAATAAAGGTAAGCTGTCACCCAGCATATACAAGTGGGAACACTGCATTGCAAAAAGGAACATGACACATGCAATGATGATTTCTTCCTTTGAGAACAGACAAAGTGCTTAACGGATTCAAAATATCAGACACAAGAATCCAGTCATAACTCACCTCAACAACCTATCCATGCATAGAGGTTATCCCTCAGATAAGTCCAGTCTACTCTCTACTCTGGTTGGCATCCCTGATCAATAAAACAAGACAAAAAATGTGTTGTTATCTACAGTAGAATTTATTTGAAGAATATACAGTGCATTCAGAAAGAATTCAGACCACTTTTTCCACATTTTGTTACGTTACAGCATTATTCTAAAATTGATTAAATAAAACAAATCCTCAACAATCTACAAACAATACCCCATAATGACAAAGCAAAAACAGGTTTTTAGAATTTTGTGAACATTTATTTAAAAAAAAGATGTTTCTACAACTTGATTTGAGTCCACCTGTGGTAAATTCAATTGATTGGACATGATTTGGAAAGGCACACACCTGTCTATATAAGGTCCCACAGTTGACAATGCATGTCAGAGCAAAAACCAAGCCATGAGGTCAAAGGAATTGTCTGTAGAGCTCTGAAACAGGATTGTGTTGAGGCACAAGTTTTGGAAGAAGTTTGGAACCACCAAGACTCTTCCTAGAGCTGGCAGCCCAGCCAAACTGAGCAATCGGGGGAGAAGGGCCTTAATCAGGGAGGTGCCCTAGAACCTGATGGTCACTCTGACAGAGCTCCAGAGTTACTCTGTGGAGATGGGAGAACCTTCCAGATGGACAACCATCTCTGCAGCACTCCACCAATCAGGCCTTTATGATACAGTGGCCAGACGGAAGTCACTCCTCAGTAAAAAGGCACATGACAGCCTGCTTGGAGTTTGCCAAAAGGCACCTAAAGGACTCTCAGACCATGAGAAACAAGAATCTCTGGTCTGATGAAAGCAAGATTGAACACTTTGGCCTGCATGCCAAGTATCACATCTGGAGGAAACCAGGCACTGCTCATCACCTGGCCAATACCATCCCTGTGAAGCATTGTGGTGGTAGCATCATGCTGTGGGGATGTTTTTCAGTGGCAGGGATTGAGAGACTAGTCAGGATCGAGGGAAAGATGAATGGAGCAAAGTACAGAAAGATCCTTGATTAAAAACCTGCTCCAAAGCGCTCAGGACCTGGGGTGAAGGTTCAGTAACCGAAAGGGTGCTGGATCTAATCACCGAACTGACATTCGCGTGAAACTGAAAGCTCGAACCACTGCTTTTAACCAGGGCAAGGTGACCGGAAACAGGACCGAATACAAACAGTGTAGCTATTCCCTCCGCAAGGCAATCAAACAAGCTAAGCGTCAGTATAGAGACAAAGTAGAGTCGCAATTCAACGGCTCAGACACAAGAGTGGCAGGGTCTACAGTCAATCACGGATTACAGAAAGAAAACCAGCCCCGTCACGGACCAGGATGTCTTGCTCCCAGGCAGACTAAATAACTTTTTTTCCCGCTTTGAGGACAATACAGTACCACTGACACGGCCCGCAACCAAAACATGCGGACTCTCCTTCACTGCAGTTGACGTGAGTAAAACATTTAAACGTGTTAACCCTCGCAAGGCTGCAGGCCCAGACGGCATCCCCAGCCGCGCCCTCAGAGCATGCGCAGACCAGGTGGCTGGTGTGTTTACGGACATATTCAATCAATCCTTATCCCAGTATGCTGTTTCCACATGCTTCAAGAGGGCCACCATTGTTCCTGTTCCCAAGAAAGCTAAGGTAACTGAGCTAAACAACTACCGCCCCGTAGCACTCACTTCCGTCATCATGAAGTGCTTTGAGAGACTAGTCATATCACCGCCACCCTACCTGACACTCTAGACCCACTCCAATTTGCTTACCGCTCAAATAGGTCCACAGACGATGCAATCTCAACCACACTGCACACTGCCCTAACCCATCTGGACAAGAGGAATACCTATGTGAGAATGCTGTTCATCGACTACAGCTCAGCATTTAACACCACAGTACCCTCCAAACTCGTCATCAAGCTCGAGACCCTGGGTCTCGACCCTGCCCTGTGCAACTGGGTACTGGACTTCCTGACGGGCCGCCCCCAGGTGGTGAGGGTAGGTAACAACATCTCCACCCCGCTGATCCTCAACACTGGGGCCCCACAAGGGTGCGTTCTGAGCCCTCTCCTGTACTCCCTGTTCACCCACGGCTGCGTGGCCATGCACGCCTCCAACTCAATCATCAAGTTTGCGGACGACACTACAGTGGTAGGCTTGATTACCAACAATGCTGCTCTGTACCATCACTCATTCATATATCCTTATGTACATATTCTTTATCCCCTTACACTGTGTACAAGACAGTAGTTTTGGAATTGTTAGTTAGATTACTTGTTATTACTGCATTGTCGGAACTAGAAGCACAAGCATTTCGCTACACTCGCATTAACATCTGCTAACCATGTGTATGTGACAAATAAAATTTGATTTGATTTGATTTGATTTGATTTGGACAACAACCACCCGAGCCACTGCTTGTTCACCCCGCTATCCTCCAGAAGGCGAGGTCAGTACACGTGCACCAAAGCAGGGACCGAGAGACTGAAAAACAGCTTCTATCTCAAGGCCATCAGACTGTTAAACAGCCACCACTAACATTGAGTGGCTGCTGCCAACACACTGACTCAACTCCAGCCACTTTAATAATGGGAATTGATGGAAATTGATGTAAAATACATCACTAGCCACTTTAAACAATGCTACTTAATATAATGTTTACATACCCTACATTACTCATCTCATATGTATATGTATATACTGTACTCTATATCATCTACTGCATCTTTATGTAATACATGTATCACTAGCCACTTTAAACAATGCCACTTTGTTTACATACCCTACATTACTCATCTCATATGTATATACTGTACTCAGTACCATCTACTGCATCTTGCCTATGTCGTTCTGTACCATCACTCATTCATATATCTTTATGTACATATTCTTTATCCCTTTACACTTGTGTGTATACGGTAGTAGTTTTGGAATTATTAGGTTAGATTACTCGTTGGTTATTACTGCATTGTCGGAACTAGAAGCACAAGCATTTCGCTACACTCGCATTAACATCTGCTAACCATGTGTATGTGACAAATAAATTTGATTTGATTTAAAAATCTGGTGTTCTGTCCTTGAGCAAGGCAGTTAACCCACTGTTTCCTGGGTGCCTATGGTAGCAAAATTACAAGATTATGTTTATGCACCGAATGGTTGTCTTATGCAATAGAGCAGGGTTCTTAGAACTCTCTCTTTTACTTCTGATTGAACTGAGAGGAGTCTTTTGAAGCTTGGTCTGGCAACTGTTTAAGAGATGGCTTGGTGATAAAAACCATACAGCCACATTCCATTCTGTGATTAGTGGTACATGTCAAACATATGTCTCTGGTTTGATTGGGACGGCATTGTGTGTGTGACTCGAGACGGAGATGGTAGCCTGAAGGAATAGAACAAATATTGAATTGTTTGTTCTCCTCCTTGCATCTGGGAAATATCACCAGAGGCAGATGACCACAGGATAAACCTAAAGTGGCTTCTGGAGCCCCCCAATCTATTTGGGAGGTGTTTGAACCAGCTATGTCTGAGCAATCTTGGCATCAGCTATATAAGGAACAGCATGGTCTGTAAAGGGTAGGCTGCTGGTCTTAATTATTGCAATAATTAATTGATATTGAATAAAGATGATTGTTTGAAGAAATTACAGTCTCACTCACTCCAATAGAATATTCCACATCAATATAATACCAACCAACCTCTTGACCTTGGGGGGTTTATTTATTTAATGCATTATAGTGCCATTGTACTATGGTAACACACAATTAATAAAGATGGTACCATATAATATTTTTGTTTACTATTTAGCATAATTGTGTGTTACTGTGGTAGAATGTATAATGCAGGTTAAAACCATGGTATTTCCAAGATCCACATTTATACCATGGTAAAAATGAGGCAATGGCATGGTATTATTTAGGTACAAGGCAGTACCATCATACTTCAAAGTTAAAACCATGGTACATTTCCATGACTCAGACTATACCATGGTATAAGTGAAAGTACCAAAGTAGTCATTTCCATTGGGGGTTTAGGCTGGGTTTCTGTAGGCCTTTAATCACTTTGTGACAATTGCTGTTGTAAAAAGGGCTTTATAAATATATTTGATTGATCATCAGGATATTCATTCATTGGACCAGTGCTTGACTTGGGCACGAGCTCACCGGCACTGGGTACCGGTGTTGTGCCGAAAAGCTCCCCCTGCCAGATGCGACTTGCTTGCTAGTTGAGATTTCTGATCACGTTAGGCTGCGTTTTGATTTGATTTTTTTATGTTGGTTTGATCGTGGGGGAGGCAATAGTAATATCTGCAGTTTTCAGTTTGGCTATTTGTTTCAAGTGTATTTGTCTATAAATAAATCTCGTTGACAAAATTCGTCATCTCTTCCATGTCTTATTTGACTAGTAGTTGTTCTGAAAGTTAGCCTAGTGGTTAGAGCGTTGGACTAGTAACCGAAAGGTTGCAAGATCGAATCCCTGAGCTGACAAGGTAAAAATCTGCCGTTCTGCCCCTGAACAAGGCAGTTAACCCACTGTTCCTAGGCCATCATTGAAAATAAGAATTTGTTCTTAAAACTGACTTGCCTAGTTAAATAAAGGTACAAATAAAATAAACATCAGCTAATGTCACAAAGTGCTGTACAGAAACCCAGCCTAAAACCCCAAACAGCAAGCAATGCAGGTGTAGAAGGACGGTGGCTAGAAAAAACTCCCTAGGCCAGAACCTAGGAAGAAACCTAGAGAGGAACCAGGCTATGAGGGGTGGCCAGTCCTCTTCTGGCTGTGCCGGGTGGAGATTATAACAGAACCAAGATGTTCAAATGTTCATAGATGACCAGCAGGGTCAAATAATAATAATCACAATGGTTGTCGAGGGTACAACAGGTCAGCACTTCAGGAGTAAATGTCAGTTAGCTTTTCATAGCCGATCATTCAGAGTATCTCTACCGCTCCTGTTGTCTCTAGAGAGTTGAAAACAGCAGGTCTGGGACAGGTAGCACATTCGGTGAACAGGTCAGGATTCCATAGCCGCAGGCAGAACAGTTGAAACTGGAGCAACAGCACGGGCAGGTGGACATCAAGGAGTCATCAGGCCAGGTAGTCCTGAGGCATGGTCCTAGGGCTCAGGTCCTCAGAGAGAATTAGAGAGAGCATACTTAAATTCACGCAGGACACTGGATAAGACAGGAGAAATACTCCAGATATAACAGACTGACCCTAGCCATCTGACACATAAACTACTTCAGCATAAATACTGGAGGCTGACACAGGAGGGGAGACACTGTGGCCCCATCCGACGATACCCCCGGACAGGGCCAAACAGGCAGACCCCACCCACTTTGCCAAAGCACAGCCCCCACAACAGTGAAATGTTTATTGCTTGCCTGCATTTTACTCCCTCTTTATGTCCCCCTTCTAATTTCCTTAATTTTGTGGCTAGTCAAATACTTTCTGTGACACACATCAGAGTCAAATACTTTATATAGAACAAACAGGATAGGCAACCGAAATTAATAATTAATGTACTTGTTATATTAAGAGGGAGTAAAATAAAGGCAATCAAACATTTCAGAACAACTACTAGTCGAATAAGACATGGGAGCGTTGACGAATTTTGGCAGAGACTTATACACTTGAAACAAATAGCCAAACCGACAACTGCAGCCATTACTAGTGCCTCCCCGCTATCAAACCAACATGTAAATCAAATGAAACGCAGCCGAACGTGATCAGAAATCTCAACTAGCAAGCAAGTCGCAGCAATGAAGACTTGAGTGCGTGCGCGGTCAAGAAAGTCGCAACAATGAAGAATTGAGTGCGTGCGCGTCCACGCGAAAGGGGGGGATTCTTGCAGTGGTGAGCTTTTCGACACGTTAAAGGTTCTACTGCTTGATCTCCTGTTCCTCTTTTAGAATATGAGTATAGTAGTGTAGTGCTTGAGCTTCATATAGTATGCAGATAGGCAGAAACTGCTTCTCCAATAGAAAATCCCCGATCACACTTGTAGGCGATGTCATTGCGACTTTTCGACACGTTTAAGGTTCTACTGCTTGATCTCCTGTTCCTCTTTTAGAATATTAGTATAGTAGTGTAGTGCTTGAGCTTCATATAGTATGCAGATAGGCAGAAACTGCTTCTCCAATAGAAAATCCCGGATCACACTTGTAGGCGATGTCATTGCGACGTCTGTCAGCTAAACTCGTGCAGAACAGGAACGACATTGAAAACGTGTCAGTTTGTCACTTTCAAAAGTTCTGAGTAATAACAGGTCAACGTCTTAAGACATTGGTTCGAATCTAAGTTGTGCCTTTAGATTTCGAGAAAATTAACAACAAATTAATAATTTTTCACTTCGCTCATTGACTTCTCAAACCCCAGCATGGTCTGTTTCGCTCTGACATTACACGGTTATTGTTCTATTTAGTTATTAATACTTATTTCCAAAAAAGGTCTTAGGAACGTTTATATGTAAAACATTTTGTTATTCAATTATTTTATGATCAGTTTTTATATGTACTTAAAATAGTAGGTACCCTTTTATTTAAATTATTATTTGTTGTTTTATTTCTCAGAATAGTTCCTGATTACACTAAAGAGGGGTTTTAGTCTCTCTTACTACAAGAACCCTTGGTTTGGTCTTGAACATAATTTCCAGTTGAGTTGAATTTCAAAGCCAGGTAACGTCTAGCTCAAAGGTTATGGAATAAGCTATTTTCACTTTAAATTGACTTAAATGGTGCAGATCTTGGTTCCTTATCGTTTACGTTCACTGCTCCTACGTCTTTGACTCATCCTACTACAGTTTATACTTTTATATCATCTTTATTGTTTTGTCTTTGTCTATATTATCTCTTAATGCTAGGGGGTTATGAAACAATGTGAAGCCCAAGGTCTTATTTTTATTTGCTAAACAATTTCGAACAGATTTTTGCTTTTTTCAAGAGTCTCACTCAATTTTGGCTGATGCCAATTTCTGGAGGTCACAGTGGGGCAACGATATTTGGTTCTCCCATGGATCTGAACGCTCCGCTGGTGTCACTACAATGAAAAATACATTTGGTGGTAATATTCTACACTCGGAATGTGACCCCTTTGGTCACTTTATTGTCTTGTGATCAGTTACAATGACATTACGCTCATTACTGTAAACTTCTACGGGTACAACACCAAACATGAGAATGATGAGTTGCTTGAATCTATAGAGAAACATATACTTCATTGGTTATCTAAATTTCCCAATTCGTTATTATTGATAGGAGGGGACTTTAACATTACAATAGATAATTCAACTGATAGATGGCCCAGGTAGGCCAACCAATCAGAATTTGGGTTTAATACTTTTTATGGAAAAGTTTGATCTTACTGATATATGGAGAGAGAGGTTTCCGGCCGAAATATCATTCACTTGGAGTAACAAAACAGGTTCCAGACAATCCAGAATAGATTTATGGCTTATATCCAAATGTATTGATGGTGAGTGTGTTACTACAAATATTTGTACTACTCCCCTCACAGACCATAGGGCTATTTACATTGATATCAAAATATTTACCCCTGATACGAACCTTAGTAGAGCATCCAACTGGAAGCTAAATAGCTCATTATTAAATAATTATATAGTTAAATTTGAGGTTAAAGATCTGCTCTCACACTTTTGGGAAAGGGCTTGTGAAGAAAAATCTTATTGCAAGAACTGGGAGCTCTTTAAATTTGAGGTGTCCAAATATCTTAGAAAATATGGTAGTAATCTTGCTAAGACCAGAAGAGCTGAGGAGGAAAAGGTGATCATTAAGATAACTTCCCTTTCTCAGAGGTCCCCAGCCGACCTCTTGGGGGAGGAGAAGATGGAACTAATTGAGTTACAAAATAAACTGGATAATATATATAAATTAAAAGCAGAAGGAGCCTTTATTAGATCTAGGAAAACATGGATTGAGGAGGGAGAACATAATTCATCCTATTTCTTTAGACTTGAGAAATTTCACTCTAAAGATAACACTATCCATAAGTTAAACATTGATGGTGTTATTACAGATTACCAAAAATGTATCGCTAAATACTGTAGCAATTTTTACAGAAAATTGTATAGCTCAACGTACTGTCAGAATCCACAGATATGTTTTTTAACTCACTGAATAATGTTCACTCTATCAGTGATATAGAATCTAAACAGTGTGATGAACCCATGAAAGTTGAAGAGATTATAGAGTCTATCAAACATCTAAAGAACAATAAATCACCAGGTGTTGATGGAATTACATCAGAATTTTACAAATTATTTTCTGAACAAGTAGCTCCCTTCCTATTTGAAGTCTTTTTAGAGAGTATTAAAAACAATGTTCTCCCTCCTACAATGAGTCAGGGGTTAATAACACTGATACCTAAGCCTAAAAAAGAAGTGCTGCTCATCGATAACTGGCGTTCAATTTGTCTTCTTAATAATGACTATAAGATATTAGCCTTACTACTTGCAAAAATAATTAAAGAAGTCCTGGATGCAATCATTGATGAAACACAGTCTGGCTTCATGAGGAAAATACATATTTCTAACAATGTCAGACTAGTATTAGACGTACTTGACTACTCAGACCTAATAACTGAGGATAGCTTCATATTATTTTTTAGATTTTTATAAAGCATTTGACACAGTAGAGCATCAGTTTCTCTTCCACTCCCTTGAGAGACTTGGCTTTGGGGATTTTTTCTGTAAGGCTATAAAGACTCTCTCTCTATGCACATGGTAACAGCTCTATCAAATTGAAATATGGCACCTCACCTAGATTTGAGTTAAAGAGAGGAATTAGGCAAGGTTGTCCTATCTCTCCGTACCTGTTTTTATTAATCACCCAACTTCTTGCAAATTCTTTAAATAATAGTCCTGTACAAGGTATTTCCATAGCTGGTAAATAAATTATTATAAGCCAGCTGGCTGACGATACTACACTTTTTCTGAAAGACGCTAACCAAATTCCCATATCGATCATTGTGATACAATCCTTTTCCAAAGCGTCTGGTCTATATCTTAACATTAATAAATGTGAACTCACAGCTGTCAAAGATTGTGTGACACCTTCATATTATGGTATTCCAGTAAAAGAATAACTTACATATTTAGGCATAACCATTACAAAGGATCAGAAGTCTAGAGGCTTACTAAATTTTAACCCTCTTATTAAAAAAACCCAGAAGAAACTAAATGGCTACAGAGGGACTTATCTTTAAAAGGTAGAGTCCTAATAACCAAGGCTGAAGGTATCTCTAGACTAACATATGGTGCTCTATCTTTATATCTTGACAGTAAAATAAGCAAGGAGATAGACTAGATGCTTTTCAACTTTCTTTGGAGAAACCGTACCCATTACATTAGGAAAACTGTTGTAATGAACACTTTTGAGAATGGTGGACTGAATTTTCTGGACTTTACTACTTTAAATAATACTTTTAAGATCAATTGGATAAAACAATTCCTAAGAACACCCACTTCTATCTGGAATTTTATTCCTCATCATGTCTTCTATACTTTTGGTGGCCTTAACTTCATGTTGTTTTGCAATTATAATATTGACAAAGTTCCAGTGAAACTGTCTGCTTTTCATCGGCAGGTTTTCTTGTCATCGTCCTTAATTTATAAACACATTTTTTCTCCACACAGATATTATATATGGAATAATCGGGATATATTGTATAAAAATACCTCTCTGTTTTTAGAATATTGGTTCCGAAATAATATCCTATTGGTGAGCCAACTGGTAAATGCAGAGGGTCTTTTACTCAGTTATAAAGAATTCTTATCACTTTACAAGGTCCCTGTAACACCTGAAGATTTTACAATTGTTTTTAGATGCCATTCCCTCAGGTGTTGCTATGTTATTCAGGAACGTGTCAAGACCTGACCCTCAGAGCCTACCTTCTATTGACCCTGTTGACTCATCAGTAGGAAAGATTTGATTCTCTTTTGGTCCATTCAACAACAGAGCGATTACGATCCTTGTTTCAGCAGGATGTTGTATCTATCTATACCTTATGTCATGCCTTATTGGAATGGATTTATTGATAATATCTGTTGGAAAAAAGTTTGGATGTTGCCACACACATACCTACTTGTTAACAAAATTAAGGAAGTTTCCTTTAAAATTATTCATAAATATTATCCTGCCAACCACTATATGAAGAAGTTTAAGGAAAACATCAACTCAAATTGCTCCTTTTGTAATGACCACCCAGAAACAGTTGTGCATCTTTTTTGGCATTGTATGCATGTAAGAAAACTGTGGCAAGACATCAGTAGGTTTATAATTGAACACATTTATGAAGATTTTACACTATTGTGGAGAGATGTACTGTTTGGATTCTTTACATACAATAGAAATAAGCGGAAACATTTTTATGTAATTCATTTCATTATTCTTTTGGCCAAATTTCATATACACAAATGTAAATTTACAAACAGAAAACCACATTTTCCTACCCTACAAAAAGAAATTGAACTGTATTTTAAGAAGGTTAAATGCTCTACTAACAAAAAAGCTGTTAAAATTGTAAGTAAATGCATGTCCCTTAAGGTCCTTGTGTAATTGTAATGTGATATTGTACCCCCTAGCTCGATTGTCTATTGTTTGTAATCTATGTATGCTTGTGTTCCCTCATGTGCTTTATGTATTGATTTGTTGTTAATAAAAATAAACCAAATAAAAAAAGACAAAGTCTGGGTAAAAGCTGAAACATTTTTACGTAATTAATTTCATTATTCTTTTGGCAAATTTCATATACACAAATGTAAATTTACAAACAGAAAACCACATTTTCGTACCCTACAAAAATTAATTAAACTGTATTTTAAGACGGTTAAATGCTCCACTAAAAAAACAGCTGTTAGAATTGTAAGTATGTGTATGTCCCTGTGGTAATTTTGTAGGTCCTTGTGTAATTGTAATGTGATATTGTACCCCCTAGCTCTATTGTTCATTGTTTGTAATCTATGTATGCTTGTGTTCCCTCATGTACTTTATGTATTGATTTGTTGTTAATAAAAAATAAAAATTATATTAAAAAAATTATAATATGACTCGAAAAAGGTCATATTCGCAAATATTCCCGGAAGTCGCGGTTTGGAAAACGCTGTGCTTTTTAAACTCCTCCCAGTTGTTTCTTCTTCTTTTTTTTTTTACGGAAACGGAAGGGGTGGTACACATGTAAAGTGAAATCTCGAAGCTAGCTGCCCGAGTTATTAATTTTTTCAGTAAACAATTATGGCGGCCGCGGATCCCTGGTCCTCGAGTCATGGCAGGCCCGCAAGCAGAGGAGAGTTCCCGGCTGGTGAGAGCAGCAACGAGCGCGATGGCCCGGGAGGAAGCGGCGGAGAGGGAGAATCCGAGCCAGATCGGTCAACATTCGAATGCAACATTTGTTTGGACACAGCAAGGGACGCTGTCATCAGCTTGTGCGGGCACTTGTTCTGGTACGAGCCGTGGTATACTTTCGATCAATCGCGAGTAATAGGGAATGTTGTTGCATTCTAACAGCTTACTTACATACATAGCCAGCGGGCATGGCCTTGTTTACCTTTTAAAACATTTCCGTTAGCTAACTTCTATGCAATAACAAGCGGGTTGTTTTGTCGGATCACACCCATACGTCGAAGACAAATGCTTGCACAATGTTTGTGTGTATATAGTTAAATGTTAACAAGCAAGATGTACTCGCTAGACTTCAAGTTAGCCATCTACTAGATGACGTTAATCATGGATGAGTGTTGGTTGGCTGAGTCTCATACATTGGCCAACCCAACCCATCGAAATAAAGTGCATTTGACTGATATGCTCCTCAACTTTACAACATTGATTCACACATTTTATTAACATTAACTCAATTTAGCTAGGTAAGTTAATGGTTGTACAAATAATAATAAAAATGTTAAATTGATACACACCTTTTATAAGGTTCCCACGAGACAACATTTTTATGTTGCAGCGCATGTTTATGGAAAAGATACGGAAGACAGTGGACTGACTGACTGACTACCACCAACCTGTGCTAATTAGCGATCTGCGTCTCTGAACATGTTAACTAAAAAAATGGAAGCCGCAAACATGTTGTCACTGAAAATACTGTCAGCTGCAACTGTGTTTTGTATTTGTGAAATATTTTTGATGTCATGAAAGTAAAGGGATTTTATGTTTCTAGAACCGTACCGCAATTTAGAATCGATAGTAGTTGGCTGTTTTGGCTTCCAGAGCCAATTCGCTAGTCTGAATACCAATATTTTTAGCTAACGTGCCACTCCTTGTCATTGTCACATGATATGGAGTACAGTGAGTGGATTAGCTAAAGAGACTGGTACCCATCCTACCAATTCGCCTTTAAACAGAACATGTAACGTCCTTGGACTAAGGCTCTTTTTAGGTCATTGTTGGGCTATTCTGGACGTAAGCTAGTTGGCTAGCTATCAGCATCTTGCCAAAAGCATTCTTGTGCAACTTGATTCATGCCCCCTTTCAGTTGCACAAGCTACAGCAACAATGTATCGATCTGACGTTTGCAATGTGACAGTGAATGCCTCGCTTGCGCACACCTGCTTGCTGCATGGAGTTCAGTCAGTGGTTGAGGTTGAGCCTCTGCATTGGGTTAATAACTATTACACACTCTGCTATAGGCAATGGATAACTTTAGTGACCCTCACTCATTCACTAAACATTAATTGATTCTACCAAGCACACATCTTCTCTAGCTTAGATACTAGCCAACATTGACACGTGAATCATATATTACAAAAAGCAGGCAATGACCTTCAAGGTTCTGCAAAGTAGCCTACCTGGTTAAATAAAGGTGAAATACTTTCTTCTTTTTTTTTTACGTTGATGAGCAATGAAACTTGATGGAACACACATTCCTAAACTGTTCTCAATGAAAAAGTTACATTTTTTAATATATTTTTTTAAATATATATTTCATGTACATTAACACTATTCCTCTTTGCATGAATAATCTCGATTTCCTTTAGAAAATGGTATCATTTAGTGAGAAATTATTTGGAGATTCATGTCTCACTTATACTAAAGTAAGTCCACTTGAATACCCCTATCCCCGTTGAGGGTGAAAGGCTTAAGCTTCCAATAGCTGATATTGAGCCCCCCATGTGGGAGATAAGGAGGAAGTCTCCTTCCCTAGAGCCAAAGCCTATATTTGAATGTAACAATATAGCTGGAGAGGCCTGTGGAGAGTAAGAGTGGTCACATTTTCTGCAGAGCAGACACTCATTTGTCGACAGGAGCATCTCAGTAGTCTGAAGAGGCTCCTTTCCTCTTCTTCGCCAGCGTTGGCCTGAAAACCCATGCTAGTTGGAAACAAGCATGTATGGTGGATGCTTACAGAAATTCGTTTTTCGCTGACCACATCCACATTTCAAATGAAAGGTTGGAGATGGGAATGCCACTAATCTTGAGATTTCTTCTCTATTGTCCTTTATTATGGGAAGGCAAGTCCTCTCTTCCTGGTGTAAACATTGTTGGTTAATACTAAGCTCCCCTTAGACTCTGTGTACATTTTCAGAATTTTACCAGGACAATGTTTTTCTAAAATTGGAGGATATAAAATGTTACACAGCCCTAAAACTTCAAATCCTGACAGGCTGGTGTTTGAACAAGTTAGGCTGTACTGAAGAATGGAAATGTATATTTGGATGTTTGTCACTTCTCAATAGAGGGCTCATTTAATTGTTGAAACTTCAGTCTTGTCCATGCACTAAAATATTGCAGTGAACTGACGGTGACTAATCATTTGATATAAAACATCAGTGGGTATCTGAGACTGCATTAGGCTAGATTTCCCTGGCAAATAATGTCTCCATCTAATTTAGCCTACTTAGCGCAGGTAGCTAGACTACACTTCACACACTTCACCCGTCTCTCACAGATCTAATGTGCAGTCTCTGCTTTCTTTCCACTGGTGCCTAAATAAGTTCTTCACCTGACTAAACTATTAAAACCCTCCCAGAACCATGGTCACTGCCCAGCTCTACAAATGCTGTATATGCTCCATAGAGCCACAAACCAGTTTCAGAATGCAAATGTATGGCACGCTTTTAGCCCATGTGTTGTCACCATAGAAAACGAGAAGGGGCAGCTCCATTTCACCATTGTCTTAGAGGCTTTGATAGTTCTCTTCTATTTCTATGGTTGTCACGTTCACGATAGTCCTCTTTGTAACCATGGTTTTTGGAACCAACAATGCCGCGCTATGTTACATCCACCATCCTGCTGTCCCACAATGCAGCAATCTGGCCAGTAACGAGGCGTGATGGTGCTAACGAGCGATGACAGATGGAGCTAATTAAAACTAACGATGGGGAGCCGGGATCATTTTAATCACTCACATTGTTAAGGTCAGAACAGGGTAACCAGATGCACCCTGTAGGGGCCTACTGGGAAAACAAGGCAAATATGGATTCCAAAATCTAGCCCACTAACTAGGCCTATGGGAGAATCTCAATTGCATACTCCTCGTGTCCTCTCTTCTCGCCTCAAAGCCAATTGGAGGAGAAGGTTCGAGGAGAGGGACCTCTGACTTTCTCATTCATTGTGTTTTGAAAAGGAGACGAGGATAGCGGAAGCGAGGAGGAGTATGCAATTGAGAATCACCCCGTGTGTCAATTCCGACTCAATTAAGTAGGCCGTTAGGAGGTTCCTCCAAATGTCACCAGGTTTCTAGGTGATGCCATAATACCCACTTTAACCTTGTTCTCCTTCTCTCTTTCACAGCTGGCCCTGCCTTCATCAAGTAAGTATTCCATTTAAAGGTGTTATCTTTAGTTTCACAGTACTGGTAAATATTAGCTACACTTTTCCTACTGGTTGAAACCAGCCCTTGATCCCTGTCCCATGACATGACCTGAGACCAAACTTGGTCAGTCAGCTGATTTAGTGCAGCTTGTTGATAATGTTCTTAATGTCACATTCATTACACCAGTGTTTACTGTCAACCCCCTTTTGTCCTCAAGGTGCTTTAGATTATAGCACAAGCTGTACATGCATCGCAACATGATTAGTATTGCATATCCTTCTCCTTTATTGTCTAAGAACAAGTCAATGTTTTTCTTTCATTAGTTACTGAGCTAACGCTGTTGATAGAAGTGTCAATGCTAGTGCCTTGTGTACCCAGCTGTCGTACTTGCTCTATTGCTCAAAACTCTCTTATATTGATGACACACAGAAAGTGCAAAGTATAATTTGAATTATTTTGCCGCTTTTTATTTGATGAAATAATTCTACGAAAGGAAATTGATTTAGTCCTTTTACATAACACACTATCTCATAGATCTACCCTGTGTGTTGCACATTGTAGTAAGTCAGTGCATGCCAATAGACTGACAGTATTGAACAGACAGTAAAGTATGGCTTCTGTCTCAGTCATGTGATCTCTCTTTCCCTCCCCTTCTCTGTGGTGCAGTGGTTGGAGACACGGCCCAGCCAACAGCAGTGTCCTGTGTGTAAAGCAGGCATCGGCAGAGAGAAAGTCATCCCCCTCTACGGCAGAGGGAGCTCCAGCCAAGAGGACCCCAGGTACACTGTGTGTGTATGTTTGAGCGTGCATAGTTGTACACATGTGACACTGAGAAACTGCATTGGTTAACTGGTGTTTCATCCTCCAGGTTGAAAACCCCGCCTCGGCCTCAGGGACAGAGAACGGAGCCAGAGAGCAGAGGGGTGAGGCCTCTTCATCACTTACATTTTAATTAGTTTAATATGGCATTTATTGCATGGTTCTTTGCGTGTTCACTCTATTTGTAATGAGTGACCACTCTTCTGCTCTTTCCTCTTCTTGCAGCCCTTCCAGGGGTTTGGGGACACTGGCTTCCACATGTCCTTTGGGATCGGTGCATTCCCATTCGGCTTCTTCACCACAGTCTTCAACACCAATGACCCCTTCCACAGAGCAGGTACACACAAACAGACACCCACACAACCATAATGTATTCCTTGACACATTGGCTATTGGCTGATCATTGCAATGTTATCACTGTTCCCCCAGACGCATATGCAGCCGATCACCAAGGCAACCCTGACAACGGCAACAACTGGCAGGACTCTCTCTTCCTGTTCGTGGCCATCTTCTTGTTCTTCTGGCTGCTGACTGTGTGAGGGAGAAGATGGATAGAAGGTGGAAAAGGAGAGGTGTAGGGATGGGGGAGTGTGTGTGTGTGTGTATATATATATTCTTAAACACACACATCAAAGCATCAGGAACGACCGACTTTCTTGCTCAGTAGTGACTGGGAGACTTTAGACTATAGATGGGTGGTGGTGGGATGACTGTCAGTTTACTCTTAGCAAGTGATATCTAATGCAGCAAACAAACGACCCAAATGATTTATGATATTCATTTGGTTAGGGAGAGTACACTGAGACACCACTCTGTGGTGGATGATACCCAAACGTGAGTGTGAGTGAAGCGAAGTCAATCTATCGACCTTTCTCTGCATTTGTACATAAATACACCACACACACACAGTGGATACCCGGGTTGAGGCGTGGGGGCTGACTTTTTAGGGATGGGACTGGTGTATAGACTGGAATCAGTGTTGAGAGAAATGGTTGGATTGAGTTAATTGTAAATTAGGGGAGTATGACAATAATCACTAAGTAACTTTACTGTACCACAATACCTATGTGGTTAATATAGAGATACAGTTGAAGTTAAAATACACCTTAGCCAAATAAATTTAAACTCAGTTTCACAATTCCTGATATTTAATCCTAGTAAAAATGCTGTCTTAGGTCAGTTAGGATCACCACTTTTATTTTAAGAATGTGAAATGTCAGAATAATAGTAGAGCAAAGGATTTATTTCAGCTTTTATTTCTTTCATCACATTCCCAGTGGGTCAGACGTTTACATACACTCAATTAGTATTTGGTAACATTGCCTTTAAATTGTTTAACTTCGGTCAAACGTTTCGGGTAGCCTTCCACAAGCTTCCCACAATAAGTTGGGTGAATTTTGGCCCATTCCTCCTGACAGAGCTGGAGTAACTTAGTCAGGTTTGTAGGCCTCCTTGCTTGCACACACTTTTTCAGTTCTGCCCACAAATTTTCTATGGGATTGAGGTCAGGGCTTTGTGATGGCCATTCCAATACCTTGACTTTGTTGTCCTTAAGCCATTTCTCCACAACTTTGGAAGTATGCTTTGTGTCATTGTTCATTAGGAAGACCCATTTGCGACCAATCTTTAACTTCCTGACTGATGTCTTGAGAGGTTGCTTCAATATATCCACATAATTTTCCTGCCTCATGAAGCCATCTATTTTGTGAAGTGCACCAGTCCCTCCTGCAGCAAAGCACCCACACAACATGATGCTGCCATCCCTGTGCTTCACGGTTGGGATGGTGTTCTTCGGTTTGCAAGCTTCCCCCTTTTTCCACCAAACATAACAATGGTCATTATAGCCAAACAGTTCATTTTTTTATTTCATCAGACCAGAGGACATTTCTCCAAAAAGTACAATCTTTTCCGCCATGTGCAGTTGTAAACCGTAGTCTGGCTTTTTTATGGCAGTTTTGGAGCAGTGGCTTCTTCATTGCTGAGCTTTCAGGCTATATCGATATAGGACTCGTTTTACTGTGGATATAGATACTTTTGTACCGGTTTCCTCCAGCATCTTCACAAGGTCCTTTGCTGTTGTTCTGGGATAATTTGCACTTTTCGCACCAAAGTACGTTCATCTTTAGGAGACCGAATGAGTCTCCTTCCTGAGCGGTATGACAGCTGCGTGGTCGCATGGTGCTTATACTTGCATACTATTGTTTGTACAGATGAACGTGGTACCATCAGGCATTTGGAAATTGCTCCCAAGAATGAACCAGACTTGTGGAGGTCATCAAACTTTTTTCTGAGGTCTTGGCTGATTTCTTTTAATTTTCCCATGATGTCAAGCAAAGAGGCACGGAGTTTGAAGGCCCTGAAATACATCCACAGGTACACCTCCAATTTACTATGATGTCAATTAGCCTATCAGAAGCTTCTAAAGCCATGACATCCTTTTCTGGAATTTTCCAAGCTGTTTAAAGGCACAGTCAACTTAGTGTATGTGAACTTCTGACCCACTGGAATTGTGATGCAATGAGTTTAGTGAAATAATCTGTCTGTAAATAATTGTTGAAAAAAAAATGTCATGCACAAAGTGAATGTCTTATCCAACTTGCCAAAACTATAGTTTGTTAACAAGAAATTTGTGGAGTGGTTGAAAAATTATTTTTAATGACTCCAACCTAAGTGTATGTAAACTTCCGACTTCAACTGTACTTAGACAAAATGGAATACAAAAATTGCCCTTTGAAGGAATTTCAGGTTTAGGCTATTCCCCAAATATTAGAGCTTGTTTGAGTTAAGGGAGGGTGAGAATGGGATTATAACCTGATACAATAAAAAAACATTTTTTGGTTGCTATAGACACTTTTATTTCCAGGCCAAAGAGCGATGTGTCATCGTCAAGTACGATTTTGGGAAAATGTATTTGAATATTCCTGATTACAATTTAACTGATTCAATTTTTGTCTGTAGATTTTAGGAACATAATTTATGAATATTCTTTAGGATGGTCTACAGACTGGTACAATAACAACTTTGTATATTCTCTTAACAAACTGCCATTGCACTGTGAAGTCATAGAGAAGACAGACCTAATAATATGGACACGTTATGAGTTCTTTGTCATATGTTAACAGTCTAACACTATTGTAAAGAGTCATGAGGTTAGTGTACGGGAAGGCTGGAGTGAGCAGTATTGTGTACAGTTGTGCTCTGGAGAATTCGCCACATATGAGTAAATACTGTATGACGTCACAGTATTCTCTGGGGACAGCTAGTGGAACATTTTTAAATCTACAAATCAAAATGATCTGGAACACAACACAGAATCCTTTTGATCTGGATGAAATGTACTAAAAACCTGTCCTTGGGGGCTTGTAGCTGGGCACAGTGCTACAAAGGAAAAGATGGCAGCAGAGTCACGTTCATTAAGGCACAACATAGCAAACCTTTTGCAAAATAAAACAAGTGTTTATTGGACAAATTCAGAGTGTACCTGTTTCACTGTTTTGTACAGTTTACTTCCGTTTTGTGCCTACTGAACATGACCCAGGTGCAGAAGTCAATACAGTGTTTGTCAGATCATTTTTGACTTAAGTCAGAACGAGTATTTGATATCTGCAACTAAAATAAATTTCATGCAATGAGCAACATGAACTGTGCCCAATGTGACGACATGGACTATTATAATTGTAAGATTTCAATGAGTGTTTCTCCTGATTGTAAGTGTTTGTGTGTCTGTCTGTATATACATTTGTATATATGAATATTGTAAAGGCTGTTTTTACGTGTTTCCGAATGACCAGCCATGGCAATGAGTCAAGATGTGAGATGGTTCGAGTTTAACCTGGCCAGCATGTCATGATGTAGCAGAGTCCCCCTCTTCCACTCAGTGAAAGACAAGTTACATTTCTGTACTCGTACCGGTATATGAGCCAACCAGAAGCGAGTGAGCAGTGTATGAAAAGGAAACAGTAACTTCCATTTCACCCTACCCATTTCATTCTGATACAACTCCTGTGAAGTCTATGAAATGGGTTGAAGATCAAGAGTGTCCATGAACTCTGTA
The DNA here is from genome assembly GCF_045791955.1 of Oncorhynchus clarkii lewisi. Classification (NCBI taxonomy): domain Eukaryota; kingdom Metazoa; phylum Chordata; class Actinopteri; order Salmoniformes; family Salmonidae; genus Oncorhynchus; species Oncorhynchus clarkii. The sequence continues at coordinate 36,197,964 of NC_092178.1, read as the reverse complement.
GCACCTTACCAAACAGCACCAGCCCAATAACATCCATGCAACGGGTTGAGTAAAGGAAGGGCTATGGGGGCACGAAATGATGAGAAGGTGGTCTTTCTTGTGATGTACCGTTGGAGGGGCTAAGTAATTTCGTACATATCACTGTCTGATCAAGCTAGGCATTTGTATTGAGTCTTTTGTGACACAAAAAAAGATGGAAATGACATTTGTTTTGCAAGTCTTTTGCTAGACAACACAGTGAGACATTGTGCAAAGCCGAATGGTCACGGAGCTGTGGAAATGTTTTCCTGCACTCTGAATAAATAGTTGTTTAATACATTTAATGTAGCCTGTGTTGTCCAAGTTCTTTGTGCACACTTATGAAGTTGAAATGTGTATTAACTGTCCAAATATGCTGAATTTTGAAAGGCAAATTGGTGAGACAGATCTATTCAAACACAAAAAAACACAAATAATAAAATGATTTTGAACACAAATATAAATGCAACATGGAACAACTTTAACAAAGATTTTACTGAGTTACAGTTCATATAAGGAAATCAGTCAATTGAAATACATTAATAAGGCCCTAATCTATGGATTTCATATGACTCGGAATACAGATATGCATTTGTTGGTCACAAATACCTTCTTTTTTAAAATCTGAAAACCCACTGTTCCCATGACTGGTTAACTGCCTTGCTCAGGGGTCGAACAACATATTTTTACCTTGTCAGCTCGGGGATTCGATCCAACAACCTTTCGGCCCAACACTCCTACCATTTCCCTCATGCAGCGCGGCATCTCATTCGCATAGAGTTGATCAGGCTGTTCATTGTGGAATGTTGTCCCACTCCTCTTCAAATGCTTTGCAAAGTTGCTGGATATTGGTGGGAACTGGAACATGGTGTCGATCCAGAGCATCCCAAACATGTTCAATGGGTGACATGTTTGGTGAGTATGCAGGCCATGGAAGAAGTGTGTCATTTTCAGCTTCCAGGAATTGTGTACAGATCCCTGCGACATGGGGCCATCCATGCATTATCATGCTGAAACATGAGGTGATGGTGGCAGATGAATGGCTCGACAATGGGCCTCAGGATCTGCCCATACCATAACCGCACCGCCACGATGGGGCACTCTGTTCACAACTTTGACATCAGTAAAACCCTCACCCACACAACACCAATACACGTGGTCTGCGATTGTGAGGCCGGCTGGATGTACTGCCAAATTCTATAAAATGACATTGGAGGTGGCTTATGGTAGAGAAATTAACATTCCATTTTCTGGCAACAGCTCTGGTGGACATTCCTGCAATCAGCATGCCAATTGCACACTCCCTCAAAACATGTGGCTTTGTGTTGTGTGACAAAACTGCACATTTTAGAGTGGCCTTTTGATGTCCCCTTTTGATGTCCCCAGGTGCACCTGTGTAATGCTCATGCTGTTTAACCAGCTTCTTAATATGCCACACCTGTCAGGTGGATGATTATCTTGGCAAAGAAGAAATGCTCATGTGAACAAATTTGTGCACCAAATTTCTTGTACATATGGAACATTTCTGTTATCTTTTATTTCAGCTCATGGGACCAACACTTTACATGTTGTGTTTATATTTTTGTTCAGGCAGCTTATACTCAGCTTCACTGTAAACTAAAATAGCTGGATCAGGTGTATGCCATCTATTGCTATGCTTGTAATATGATTATAGTTGAGCTGATCATGACTAAAAGAACAAAAGCCAGAAACCTGCAATGTAATACTATTTACCAGGACCCTGTGTTTTGGTTGATCATGACCTGGATTTAACCTTTATTTTAAGCCTTTTCCAGAAAATATAATCACAAAAATGTCATCAATTGTCTGAGGATGGTGCTGGACCATCTGACATAAAAAGAAAAGGGGAAAGTTTAAGTTTGAAAATGCTTTAAAAAAAATAAAGCTTTAAATCCAGTTAACGTGACTTTATTACAAATGATTTAACAATAAAGGCACGCGCTCTCATGTTCTGGACTATTGACCGATCACGTGATGAGTCTATCCTGAAGTAGATCACGATGCAACATGACGACTGCAGACTCCCACATGACTTTTCTCTCTGGATCTCCACAGACAAGAGGTTGAGGAATGTAGTGAGATTTTGACATGAGATATTAGTAGGTAAATTAACATTAATCTTTGACAACTAAAATTAATTGTGTTTAATGCAGCCAAATGGATGAACACACTCACTCTAGACTGAATTTGATTTGTTTCAGGGTCCAGTACTTTATAAGAATATAAGTGGGGCCCCAGTTCAGACACCTCATACCTCTGACTTGCGATAAGTTCTGCTAAAAAGAGAGCTTCTTCTTCAGCGCCCATGTGCAAGTGTCATGATTTTCAACAGAGCATTTCAGAAGATCACATGCACCACTGCTTTAAGCAGATGTGTGAAATAAACCAGAGCTATTTTCCTATAGAGGAATCCATCATTACACAAGGCAACATACAGGTGATGTCAGCATGGATAAAAAAATAGAAATACCGTTATAAAAGTCTTTAATAAATTGTCAAAATGATTAATAAATATCTACATGAAACAAAAAAATTAAATCATAAAACTTAGTTTCACTTTAAAAAAAAAAAAGACCTTGACATGAAATCATATACAGAGTACTGAGGATCATAAAAAAGTATTTAAAACTGTTATTGTGATGATCTGTCTCAAAAGTTTTTGTTCTGATAAATCATTTGTTGACTTGAGAAAATTGTCTCTTTTCTGAAAACAAATAAGCACTGCAAGAGAATAAACATTTGGTTTTGGTCAGAGACGAATAAACAGCTCTAGCTTTGGTCACTTCAAATTGTTAGGAGAAATAGCTGGAACGTAAGAAAATCTCATATCACACGTGTGGTCACATGTAATCTCAAATTGAAAGTGCAAAAAAAGTTATCAAATTTGTGATAAGGCTGAAATATAAAACTAAAAAAACGTAATTATATTTCTAGGAGGTGATGTTTTTGGGTATTTCTAGGTTGTTGAAAGTGACTGTGCTATACAGTGATTAATCTCAAGGCAATATTTCATCAATCCTTTCCTTTGCCCTTTTTAGGTCCCTTGTTCTTTTTATTGAGGATTTTCATCAGGTTCTTGGACATGTAGTATGGCTTCTGCATCGTTCCGTCATGTCGCTCCAAGTCCTCCACTGTGAGCAAGGGAGCAAGAAGGAAGCGAAGAAAATCAATAGACAGGTATGTTGAACGATTTTTTTGTGCAAAGAAGCAAGAAATTTAGCAATGTAATGCGTGACTGCTCAGTATATGAATACAGTGATGTGTGTTGCTGGAGGTGCTCTACTCACAGAAGCAGAGGAAGAGTGTGTCCACACACATGTTGTACACACTGAAGAATCCATGAGCAATGAGGTACGCTCCCACCACAACCACCTGTTACCACAAAGACATACACACCACTGTCAATTACTTTCTCTAACACACATTTAATTGATCGTTAACTGCTTCTTTCACTTCCACTATGGAATACCTGTAAATACAGTGCATTTAGACTTTTTTAATATATATTTTTTTTACATTACAGCCTTATTCTAAAATGGATTTAAAAAAAATATCAATCTACACACAATAACCCTTAATGACAAAGCAAAAAAATGTTTTTTAGAAATGTTTGTACATTTATAAAAAACGTTTTAAAAAACTGGGCCACTCAAGGACATTCAGAGACTTGTCCCAAAGCCGCTCCTGCGTTGTCTTGGCTGTGTGCTTAGGGTCGTTGTCCTGTTGGAAGGTGAACCTTCACCCCAGTCTGGAGGTCCTGAGCGCTCTGAAGCAGGTTTTCATCAAGGAGCTCTCTGTACTTTGCTCCGTTCATCTTTCCCTTGATACTGACTAGTCTCACAGTCCCTGCTGCTGAAAAACATCCCCAAAGCATGATGCTGCCACCACCATGCTTCACCATAGGGATGGTATTGGCCAGGTGATGAGCGGAGCCTGATTTCCTCAAGACATGACACTTGGCATAGGGGGCCAAATTCACTGCTCAAAAAAATAAACGGAACACTTAAACACCACAATGTAACTCCAAGTCAATCACACTTCTGTAAAATCAAACTGTCCACTTAAGAAGCAACACTGATTGACAATAAATTTCACATGCTGTTGTGCAAATGGAATAGGTGGAAATTAAAGGCAATTAGCAAGACACCCCCAATAAAGGAGTGGTTCTGCAGGTGGTGACCATAGACCACTTCTCAGTTCCTATGCTTCCTGGCTGATGTTTTGGTCACTTTTGAATGCTGGCGGTGCGTTCACTCTAGTGGTAGCATGAGACGGAGTCTACAATCCACACAAGTGGCTCAGGTAGTGCAGCTCATCCAGGATGGTACATCAATGCGAGCTGTGGCAAGAAGGTTTGCTGTGTCTGTCAGCGTAGTGTCCAGAGCATGGAGGCGCTACCAGAAGACAGGCCAGTACATCAGGAGACGTGGAGGAGGCCGTAGGAGGGCAACAACCCAGCAGCAGGACCGCTACCTCCGCCTTTGTGCAAGGAGGAGCAGGAGGAGCACTGCCAGAGCCCTGCAAAATTACCTCCAGCAGGCCACAAATGTGCACGTGTCTGCTCAAACGGTCAGAAACAGACTCCATGAGGGTGGTATGAGGGCCCGACGTCCACAGGTGGGGGTTGGGCTTACAGCCCAACACTGTGCAGGACATTTGGCATTTGCCAGAGAACACCAAGATTGGCAAATTCGCCACTGGCGCCCTGTGCTCTTCACAGATGAAAGCAGGTTCACACTGAGCACATGTGACAGACGTCACAGAGTCTGGAGACGCAGTGGAGAACGTTCTGCTGCCTGCAACATCCTCCAGCATGACCGGTTTGGCGGTGGGTCAGTCATGGTGTGGGGTGGTATTTCTTTGGGGGACGCACAGCCCTCCATGTGCTCGCCAGAGGTAGCCTGACTGCCATTAGTTACCGAGAGATGAGATCCTCAGACCCCTTGTGAGACCATATGCTGGTGAGGTTGGCCCTGGGTTCCTCCTAATGCAAGACAATGCTAGACCTCATGTGGCTGGAGTGTGTCAGCAGTTCCTGCTAGAGGAAGGCATTGATGCTATGGACTGGCCCGCCCGTTCCCCAGACCTGAATCCAATTGAGCACATCTGGGACATCATGTCTCGCTCCAGCCACCAACGCCAGGTTGCACCACAGACTGTCCAGGAGTTGGCGGATGCTTTAGTCCAGGTCTGGGAGGAGATCCCTCAGGAGACCATCCGCCACCTCATCAGGAGCATGCCCAGGCGTTGTAGGGATGTCATACAGGCAAGTGGAGGCCACACACACTACTGAGCCTCATTTTGACTTGTTTTAAGGACATTACATCAAAGTTGGATCAGCCTGTAGTAGTGTGGTTTTCCACTTTAATTTTGAGTGTGACTCCAAATCCAGACCTCCATGGGTTGATAAATTTGATTTCCATTGATAGTTTGTGTGATTTTGTTGTCAGCACATTCAACTATGTAAAGAAAAAAGTATTTCATAAGAATATTTCATTCATTCAGATCTAGGATGTGTTATTTTAGTGTTCCCTTTATTTTTTTGAGCAGTGTAGTTCAAACTTGGTTTCATAATTTTATCTTTATGTAACTAGGCATGTCAGTTAAGAACAAATTCTGATTTACAATGACGGCCTACCAAAAGGCCTCCTGCGGGGACGGGGGTAGGATTAAAACATACAAATACATTAAATAAAAATATTGGACAAAACACACATCCCAGAGAATCTTGTTTCTTATGGTTAGAGTCCTTTAGGTGCCTTTTGGTAAACTCCAAGCGGGATGTCATGTGCCTTTTACTGAGGAGTGTCTTGCGTCTGGCCACTCTACCATAAAGGCCTGATTGTTGGAGAGATGGAGAACTTTCCAGAAGGACAACCATCTACACAGAGGAACTCAAACTCTGTCAGAGTGACCATCGGGTTTTTGGTCATCTCACTGACCATGGCCCTCCTCCCCCAATTGCTCAGTTGGGCTGGGCAGCCAGCTCTAGGAAGAGTCTTGGTGGTTCCAAACTTATTCTATTTAAGAATGGAGGAGGCCATTGTGTTCTTGGGAACCTTCAATGCTGCAGACATTTGTTTTTACCCTTCTCCAGATCTGTGCCTCGACACAATCCCATCTCAGAGCTCTACAGACAATTCCTTCAACCTCATGGCTTGGTTTTTGCTCTGAAATGCACTGCCAACTGTGGGACGTTATATAAACAGGTGTGTGCCTTTCCAAATCATGTCCAATCAATTGATTTTTACCACAGGTAGACTCCAATCAAGTTGTAGAAAGATCTCAAGGATGCTCAATGGAAACAGGATGCACCTGAGCTTAATTTCGAGTCTCATAGCAAAGGGTCTGAATACTTATGTAAATAAGGCATTTCAGTTTTGATTTTTTTCTGAATTTGCAAAAATAAATAAAAAACCTGTTTTCGCTTTGTCATTATGTGGTATTATGTGTAGCTTGATGAGGAACTATTTTAATTGAACCTATTTTAGAATAAGGCTGTAAAGTAAAAAAATGTGAAGGGATCTGAATACTTTTCCAATGTATGACTGCCACTTACAATAATGGGCATCCAGTAGTAGTTGAGCATTTCTGTACGGAAATTGCTGCCTGGTAGTCTTATTCTGCCAGAGAAGAAAAAGAAAGCCAGGACTCCTGAGAAGAGAAGAGTAAGATTGGTTAAAGATTCGATTAATTTAGAAAGGTTATCTAATCACACTTCTGGCATGTAAAATGCACAAAAGGAGCTCCTATTCAGAAATATGACCAATGATAAAATGGCATAAAAATTATGTTGGCGTTTGTCATCTTACCTACTCCTCCCACCACTAGCAGCTTCCCAAAGAAGAGCAGCAGGTCCGTCACTTTATCTAACACCACCACCCTGAGGAGAGAGGCACAGTCAGCACGTCAGGGAAATACATCCCCGGCATTCAGCTATGGTTTCACAGCAGTCAATCAAATCCATGCAAATGTTCTTATGTAAGAGGGGGGAAAAACAAGTCTACACATTCCCACAGGCATACCAACCAATACTAGAACACACACCTGACAATGTTCCTCATTAGAAGCATGAAAGCGTTTTTCGCGGAGACACAGAAGTTTTTTCCATATACGGCAATCTTTGGGAAAAAGAGGACTGTGTCTTAGATACATAGCCTACCAGAACTGAGGGAGAGATTGACAGACACGTAGTTGTAGTTAACAGGTACATGTGAGGATGTAGTAGAGACTGACCATGATGTAGGCGTTTCTATTGAGGAACTTTATGAACTTCTCCAGACACCAGAAGCAACACTTCAGACAGCACATAAGGAACCGAGCACAGGGGTTTTGAGCCGCTAGAGAGAATGAGACAGAGAGAAATAGTAATGGCGTATTTTTGTAGGCACGAACGTCGCCATTGTTTTTTCAAAAAGCCTATGGGAAAAATTAATGGTGTTTTTATAAAGTTTTTGGATAAAAGGAAAAAAATATAATAAAGTATGTGGTCAACATATACGTAGGATATATCATACGATTTATGAAATGAAAAACAACACAAAGACTTCATAATTCAAAAGGTAATGTTGACTGCTATTATCTCATAGAACAAAAAGTATAAGATCTCCTAAGCCTATGTTAACCTCAGACCTTTTTTCAGCATTTATTCAAAAGCCCTATTCTTTCCCCAAATGGATGGCTGAACGAGCGAACCAGAGGTAACTACTTTCCGGGTTTTACGACTACAAGCTGGGGAGCTCAATTACCCTTACATTACAACATGCATTATGTGAGAGCTTGGCATAATTGACTAGTTCCATATTAGGCCAATTTGATTTCCGTAAGTGCGCAGATAGACTCGAAGAGGTTAAATCGAAGAACAATAACAGGTTTCCAAGGGAAAATCCAGCCTTACCTCTGGTCTTGTGGTCCAGGTACTCCAGGATGATTCGAACTACCTGGATGAGGGTGAGGATCAAAGCACCAAACGCCAGGGAGCCAACATGGTATCTAAGAGAAGCAACATCAGCTGTGTTCGAATACCCATTCTAACAATAGTATATACATGAGTATATACTATTAGTTCATTTTAGTAGACTGTAAACGAACAGTATCGTTTCAGTTGCGCGTACTAGAGCTTTGCCTGTCTACCAGAAGTTGATGCTGTTGCTATGCAACATCTTGCTAGCATAACAAATGACTAGCTTAAACATTTTACAATCTCTGGTGTGTTCTTAAATTCAATCTGGAGTGCACTCATAAATCCAGAGCGTTGTCAGATTGTCTGTCCTTAAATTCAGAGTGTTTCGCTCTCGGAGCGTTCAGAGCACAAACTGGACGCTCTGGCCAAGGAGTAGGTCAGTCAAGCACTCAAGCTAACTGGCTAATGTTGGATAGCTACTTCCAGACACAAATGAGAGCACACCTCACTCTGACCATTTTACCCACCCTAGCAGAGCTGGTTAGGCTGTTTTCATGTTATCCAGAGAGTTGGTGACTGTAACTGTGCTGCTGGCAACAATTAAATTATCTACACTTTTTTTTTGCCAAAGTTTACTGACACCCGCTATAGTCAACGGGTGTTGAGCATTCGTAATTTCACCAGTTATTCTGAGCGGGAGTGCTCCGAAATCAGAGTAGATAGCCAGAATTAACAATGTCCATTGAAACGCACAATGACTTACCTAAGAATAATGTGAATAATCAAGTCAATAAACATGGAGTAGTTAATATACTTCCTGGCAAGTTCAATGTATTAGTAGGCAACTAACGTTAGGTAACTAGCTTACATACCGGTACATACTGCTGTAATGCTATGCGGTTCGTAAGGAGAGAGTAGTTAACAAGTTGTCGGCCAACAAAACGTGTAACGTAACTTATTTGAAAAGTCAACACTTTATTACATTGCTCAATATTTTCTTAATATGTCTTAATTAGTTAAAGCAATGAATTTGTATCCGCTTTCGACTGACTTTGGCTGCATCTTTTCTGCCATTTTCTTCAACTCTGAAAAGCTATGAAGCCACGCCCATTCTCTGAAAAATTGCACTATGGGCCCTAAAAGCATGGAAATAGTGTCCACTGAATGTGTACTTCGTATTTTGGCAAATTTAGTACGACATTCTGGGAACTTTTGGCATACTAACTATATCCATACTATAACCAATAAGCATACTATATACTCAATTCACGTAACAAATAGTACAGTTAGTTTGAGTATTTGAACACAGCTATAGACATATGGGGAGAAAGGGAATTAGTTGAATGGATAGCTAACAAAATACAAATTGGATTCTGGCTCAAATTATAACTGTACAAGTATATGGTCTGTGAACACTCAGGCAAGGAAAGACACCACCACAGCCCGACTGCTGAAACGTGTCAACACCCTTACCGTAGTGTGCGGATGAAGGCCTGGGACAAGGGGAAGGTGGGGATGTCCGAGGGCTTGCTGAAGGCCCAGTAGTAGGAGGCGAAGGCCCCAGCCAGGGTGCACTGGCCCAGGGCGATGACAAAGTTGATGCACCACAGGAAGGCCACCACGTTGTAGATCTGCAGGTTAAACAGGTTCCTCTGCAGCAGGCCCTCGTTGTTGTACTTGATGAAGATGCAGCGCGCCGACGGGCACCACGAGTAGTCTGTAGAGTTGTAGAATGTCTGAGGGAAAGACAGGAGGGGGGAGAGATGAAAGAGTAAGGGATGAAATATGAATGGAGACACGGAAAGGGGTCAAACAGATATTCATTTGTTTTTTTACACAGATGGCTGAAGCAAGTACACACATTCTGATATCTGAGTTGGGCTTTTCTGCATCTATCTCTATGGGGTCAAAGTTTGCCAGGGACACTTACCTGTGGGTCACAGGTCACATTGCCGCCGATTTGGCCACAGTTACCCTGAGTAGAGTTGAGAGTCACCACTTTGTACACTGGATTGCCTGAAGTGGCCAGATACCTAAACATCTTCTGTTAAGTGTGTTAACGTTACCGTGGAGTTTGTAGACAGTGCTCAGTACAACACAGATACAAAACAGACCTTATGATTATTTGTCATAAAATTATAATAGGCAGTGTAAATCAAATATTTACACGACTGTGAGAGGATACAGAGCAGTGATGCCCCAGTAGGCCACACACACCACCAGGAGAACAAAGGTGACGAGAGGGTAGAACAGTGTAGACATCATGTGACTGACAGCCCTGTAAAAATGTACAGTACGTGTGCTGAAAAGTTAGGTTGTATCACAATATTGGTAGAATATTTGTCACAATACATGGGTATGTGTGTGTGTAAGTATAGGCTAGTATGTGTAATCCTGGCTCATATCTAACTTGACTCACTTGCTGGACTCCTGGATGAGAGCGATGGCGATGAGGATTCTGGTCCGTAGAAAGATCAAGGTCAGGAGAAGAATACCCTCTACCACAGATAGGATTATCACTGAGCGAGAAAGAATGAGAGAGAAAGCAGATAGGTCAACACAACGGTACAAAGTTGTCATCAGAAAGGCATGTCTGTCAGTCTGTAAACAGAGAAAAACAGAGACATAAAAAGAGCATGTGTAATATCAGACTCACAGAAGGCCAGCCAGGTCTCCTTAACCTGAAGGTAGACCTTGAAGTCGGTGGTGAAGCCTATGTCAGCGACGGAGACGGTTGACTTTCTGTAGTTGTCGTATTCCCACCAGCAGTGATATATACCTACAGACAGACAGGTAGACAGAGAGCAAGAGAGAGAGAAATAAGATGCTTTAACCATCCTGAAAAATCAATGTTCTTAAACCACTGTGACCTACATATAAACCTACTAGAGATACACTACAAACATGTTAGTAGACATATTATTATCATCAATGACTTACCATAGGCACCTACTGCCAAAACTCCAAATATAAGGACCCAGACCATAACAGGGGCGATGAACCGCAAGAGGAGGAGGAACAGAAAACTGACAACCATGGCTATGACTAGAGCACTGAGGGAGGAGAGGAGAGGTACACAGCAGAGTAAGAGAGGATTGGAAGAGCGGAGAGGGTCAAGTTAAAAGGAGGTAGAGGAGAATAATAAAGAAAAATAAGATACATTTCAGGTCATATGTATCGTTCCGGTCCTAATAAGCATGCCATCTCTAATAAATGTTAGATTCTTAGTAGAGCATATCTTATATTTAATGAGTTAAATTTGTGTAAACTGAAAGATCAGCTGAGAAGCTGAACAACAATGCAACATTTTCTGGTTTATCCTATTCTGATACAACAGTACAGGACAATGGAAATTGTGAATTGACAAGTAACTGGCAGTAGTTGAAAATGAGCCCGAGAGAGACTCACGCGATGATCCACTGCCATGATGACGCAAAGTCCTCAAAGATTCTCACTCCGATCTCCTTGGCATTGAAGCTGTTTACTATGTCACTACAACACAAACCGTGAAAAGACCTGTTAACGCTAGTAATTACTGACAATGTCTCTGACACAAAACAGCATGATGCAGAGTACTACATGATAAATAAAAATAAAAGCACAGAAGATTTAGAAGTAGAGGAGATGAGAGGAACAAAGAAAGAGAAATATTAAAGAGGTTTCTTTGTAATAGTACATTCATGCGCTGGGCCAGTAACCGAAAGGTTGCTAGATCAAATCCCCGAGCTGACAAGGTAAAATTCTGTCGTTCTGCCACTGTTCCTAGGCCGTCATTGTGACTTGCCTAGTTAAATATAGGTAAAATAAAAATACATTGGTGGTATTTATAGAGCTCAATACAAAGAGATGGTAACATTAAAAGCTTTCTTTGACTGCTGGTATTCAGTACCAGTAAGTGTATTGATTACTACAGCACATTGAGGGGTAATTTTGGAGGTTGTACAACTACAGCCAACTGACAGATCTTTGGGTTGGTTCTGTATCAAATACTAACAAGTGCCCACTACTACACATGCGCATGTGTTTCATGTGTCAAAGGATGAACATAAAAGTCTAATAGCCTACTTATCTTAAGTCTTATACTTAGTTAATGGCATTCTAAAATGACCACTCAGGTCTGGACATCATGGTCAGACTCAGGGTTAATATTATCCTCAGAATCAACCCAAGGCTTTGTGGATCGATTCTGTACTAAAAGCTAATGCTAAAAGTAACGTTCCAGCCATATGCAAGGCTACTACTGGAGCTAAATGACAGGGCAGATGACTACGCCGGTATGGCAAAGGGCTACCACTATCATAAAGCAAGACACTAACTCACAAACATGCTAACACAGGTCTACGTCTACACAAAGGAACTAGTCTACTATATTGATGTGAGATCAATTTAACTCACTCAATCAAGGACCTTTCACTGGCAGTGAGAAAGAGAGATTATGGGTTATTAATGGGTATTTACAGTGTGTGTGTGTGTGTGTGTGTGTGTGTGTCACCCCCTACCCTGTGGCGTTCCTGATGCCATTGACTGTATCATTGATGCTTGATGGCAAGCCTGGCGTATTGACAAAGTCATTAGGAATATTTTTCAGAGCGGTAACATCAGGTATGCATCTTCCCAGCACTAGACAGAGGAAACCATTCAAAATGTTTACATTTAATGACTTAAAAGCATCTAGATCTGTAATTATGAAAGTAAATAGGAAAAAAGAAAGGCACACTCACCAGAGATTGTAGGAGTGTAGAAGAACGGGCACAGCTCTTGATCCACAATTTCTTTAACATTCTGAGAGGCAAAGGGGAAAAAATGATAAAATACTATCTAGCTACATAGAGTAAAAAAATAGGAAACCCCTCCTGTTAAATCTATTTCCAAAAGATAGTCCAAGGCTTTGAGGAGTCAGTGACAACAATGATCAATGAAAGCCTATCTAAAGAAGTGAATTTACAAACCTCCGTAAGAATAGGGTGGGACTTACCAGTTTAGTTGATGCTAGGTCAAAAGATGGCACGCAGAGTGATTGGTTGAAGTAGTCTCGTGGCTTGGCATTCGGTAAGTAGGCCAAAGGATTCAGAGCCCAGAATACATCTGGGCACTTTTCCACACACACCTGCAGGGTGAGGAAAAAAAGAGGTCTTCACTTTGTGACATAAACGTGATGCCTGTTTCAGATATGCAGATACACATAATTTATTTTGTGTTTTTTAATGTTTTATTGCTATGTAACTGTTATGAAAGTTGTATTGTCAATTTTGTTTTGTATTTAAAAGTGTACATGACACTGCAACAAAATTTCCCCATGGGGACAATAAAGTCAGTAAGTCATTTTTGGGATGTAGAGACAATAAAAGAAAGACCTCACACAAATGAAAATGAAATAGAAGACAACTTGTATGATTCCCAGCAGCTTGATGAAGACAATACATATACATACAAATTGGACCCAGGTATTAACAAGAGTATAAACACACACTCAAACACAATGGGAAATTGGAGATGTGCACAGAGTTCCTTATTACTCCTGACATCAGCCTTTAGAGAAACAAAGATATTATATAGGTGTGATGTTACTGTACTTGTGTGGTGGGGCACTGTAACCCATTAAGGACAGCGGCCATGACGTTGATTGATGTGGCACATTTCAGTATGTCAAAGTAGAACACGCTGGGTTGAGCTCTGCGAAAGCAAAAGTTACCAAACTATGCATTCTGAACGAAATATATAGCATGACAGTTCAGTATGTAGTGAGGCATGCAAAGCTTGAATTATTATGTAACGATGAAATGTCTGACTCGATTGGCCACATTTTCCGCTTTTATCGGCAAAAATGCAGGATTAGTAAATTCACATTACATAGCATCAAGTGTTCTGAACAAAATAATACTTGATGGTTCATAAAGGACTTGTAGTTCAAACACATCAAACACCAGAGAGGTCCTTACACATTGAGCCCGATGCCACAGAACATTCCAGTAGAGTTCCGTGGGTAGAGGACGTGCCGGGGATCACCATAAAGCCAGGCTGGTGGAAATATAAAAACACATCAATATCTAATAGAGACATGGGGACACCAATATATTTACCACAGTCAAAGAACACATGAGCAAATTATTAATACATTTGTCAAAAAGGAAACCAAATGAACATACAAAGCTCATGTACATCAATTTCCTGGTTTTGGTAAGTTTATATACTAAACCAACACCCTTTTCAATAAAGGGCCTACTGTACAGTCGTGGCCAAAAGTTAAGAATGACAAATTAATTTTCACAAAGTTTGCTGCTTCAGTGTCTTTAGATATTTTTGTCAGATGTTACTATGGAATACTGAAGTATAATCACAAGCACAAGTGTCAAAGGCTTTTATTGACAATTACATGAAGTTGATGCAGAGTCAATATTTGCAGTGTTGACCCTTTATTTTCAAGACCTCTGCAATCCACCCTGGCATGCTATCAATTAACTTCTGGGCCACATCCTGACTGATGGCAGCCCATTCTTGCGTAATCAATGCTTGGAGTTTGTTAGAATTTGTGGGGTCTTGTTTGTCCACCCACCTCTTGAGGATTGACCACAAGTTCTCAATGGGAATAAGGTCTGGGGAGTTTCCTGACCATGGACCCAAAATATCAATGTTTTGTTCCCCGAGCCACTTAGTTATCACTTTTGCCATATGTGTTGGTACCATTCTTTATTCATGGCTGTTTTCTTAGGAAAAATTGTGAGTGAGCCCACTCCCTTGGCTGAGAAGCAACCCCACCCATGAAGGGTCTCAGGATGCTTTACTGTTGGCATGACACAAGACTGATGGTAGCGCTCACCTTGTCTTCTCCGGACAAGCTTTTTTCCGGATGCCTCAAACAATCGGAAAGGGGATTCAGAGAAAATGACTTTACCCCAGTCCTCAGCAGTCCAATCCTTGTACTTTTTGCAGAATATCAGTCTGTCTCTGATGTTCTTCCTGGAGAGAAGTGGCTTCTTTGCTGCCCTTCTTGACACCAGGCCATCCTCCAAAAGTCTTCGCCTCACTGTGCGTGCAGATGCACTCACACCTGCCTGCTGCCATTCCTGAGCAAGCTCTGTACTGGTGGTGCCCCGATCCCGCAGCTGAATCAACTTTATGAGACGGTCCTGGCACTTGCTGGACTTTCTTGGTCACCCTGAAGTCTTCTCGACAACAATTTAATCGCTCTCCTTGAAGTTCCTGATGATCCAATAAATGGTTGATTTAGGTGCAATCTTACTGGCAGCAATATCCTTGCCCGTGAAGCCCTTTTTGTGCAAAGCAATGATGACAGCACGTGTTTCCTTGCAGGTAACCATGGTTGACAGAGGAAGAACAATTATTCCAAGCACCACCCTCCTTTTGAAGCTTCCAGTCTGTTATTCGAACTCGATCAGCATGACAGAGTGATCTCCAGCCTTGTCCTCGTCAACACTCACACCTGTGTTAACGAGAGAATCACTGACATTATGTCAGCTGGTCCTTTTGTGGCAGGGCTGAAATGCAGTGGAAATGTTTTTTTGAGGATTCAGTTAATTTGCATGGCAAAGAGGGACTTTGCAATTAATCTGATCACTCTTCATAACATTCTGGAGTATATGCAAATTGCCATCATACAAACTGAGGCAGCAGACTGTGAAAATTAATATTTTGGCCACAACTGTATATCCGGTCAATGCACAATATCCTATCACATTAATCACATATTAAGCTATTGATATTGGCCATATATTCATATGACCTCCTTTCTTATCAGGCAGCTCTATTGACTCTAGATAAGGCAGAGTGAGTGGCTGCTGGAATGTGTTTGATGACAGGTCATGGATGATTGTGAGCTTCTGCTTCGGATCTGCTCTTTGGAACCACTGTGGGTGGGAGTCAGAGTTGTCTCAGGTGTCTTTCGGTCTTTCACCCGAAAGACAGAAAAAGTAGGAGAATATCAAGGCCATAGAGATACCTTATAATTCTAGAAAAGGGTGAGAGTTGAGACCTTGAAGAGGGGAAAAGTCAGGAAATCATAGATTCAATGACAAACTTATGTTTTCAGTGCACTCTCAATAATGGAGTTCTGTTCTCACTTGTGAGTGGTGTTTTGACAAGCTGTTGGAATTGAGGAAGGGACCAAGGTGATTATGTCACTGTTGTTTTGTTTAGCCAGACTGTGCTTTCCGCCTGCTAATACTACATTTACATAGGGAGTTATGGCGAGGACACCAGAGTTTCAAAAGGGACGTAAGAGTCATAAAGAGGGTGACAGCCAGAGAGAGATAACGTCAGGAATCAGATTTCATCTAATGGCACGAGAGAGAAAATAATTATCATACAGAATAAGTAAGTTTGTGTGAGTGAGAGAAAAGGTCAGAGAGGTAGGTGGGAGGTGCGTAGAAGGCACATCTTACCCAAAATTCCCACTGCCATGTAGCCAAGGATCACGACCATGAAGAGAACACAGCAGATGATATCAGTGCAGCCTCTGGGGGAGAACGGAGAGACAATAACACACAAAGTGATTTTGAGCATTGCTGTGTAATACATGCCTCCGGGTAGAATTGTTTTACAGAAAGTATGCCTAGCAAAGGCACTTTAGACATACAATGGACAATTTGCATACAGAGATAGAGTGATAGTTGGGCTAGGCTTGTAGGCTTTTTTATTTCACCTTTATTTTACCAGGTAGGCAAGTTGAGAACCAGTTCTCATTTACAATTGCGACCAGGCCAAGTTAAAGCAAAGCAGTTCGACGCATACAACAACACAGAGTTACACATGGAGTAAAACAAACATACAGTTAATAATACAGTAGAAAAGTAAGTCTATTAACAATGTGAGCAAATGAGGTGAGATGAGGGAGGTAAAGGCAAAAAAAAGCCCATGGTGGCGAGGTAAATACAATATAGAGAGCAAGAGAAAATAAGTGAGAGATACTTAGCGGAAGAGGCTACCTTTTCCGAATGGGTCCATTGAAGGTGGGGTCATACTGAGCAGGTTCCCCTGAAAAGAAAACAGAGAGATAATGGTTCAATAACAGAATTGAACTATTTTCTGAAGGTCTATTCTTCAAAATAAATGTCAAGCTATTTATGCACATTAACACAAAAAGAACTTCATCAAAATACTGATAGTAGTCAGATTAGATAGAATACATGGGGAAAACATCTCTCGGTAAAGGCATTTTGCATTGATATTCAAAAGAGCTTTACTGTGTGTGAGATTCTATGGAGAGAATTGCGTGCCTGTGAGTTTGAGGGTTAATTGAGGTGGGAGGTTGTTGCTAAGCAACAAGAGTAGCCTTTGTTAGTATGCACCTCATTGAGTTAATGAGTGACAGTCTTCAGCTTGAGAAGGAGGAAATAGAGCAAAAAAGAATAAGACCTTGACACTCCTTTATAGGTTGTACAATCTGTACAGTACACTGGAGAACTGTGGTGGTGATGACTGGGTTATGATGACTGGGTTACAGGAATTACATTGCTTAGTGTCACTTCCTATAACATTTCTTAAGAGTTGTCAAATGGAGAAAAATAGAGAGCTATTAAAGATATACACTTCCAGTCAAAAGTTTGCACACACCTACTCATTCGAGGGTTTCTCTTTATTATTACTATTTTATAAAATTGTAAAATAATAGTGAAGACATCAAAACTGTGAAATAACACATATGGTATCATGTAGTAACCAAAAAAAGTCTCAAACAAATCAAAATATATTTTATATTTGAGATTCTTCAAGTAAACCACCCTTTTCCTGGACAGCTTTGCACAGTATTGGCATTCTCTCAATCAGCTTAATCTGGAATGCTTTTCCAACAGTCTTGAAGGAGTTCCCACATATGCTGAGCACTCGTTGGCTGCTTTTCCATCACTCTGTGGTCCAACTCATACCAAACCATCTCAATTGGGTTGAGGTCGGGTGATTGTGGAGGCCAGGTCATCTGATGCAGCACTCCATCACTCTCCTTCTTGGTCAAATAGCCCTTACACCGCATGGAGGTGTGTTGGGCCATTGTCCTGTTGAAAAATAAATTATAATCCCACTAAGCCCAAACCAGATGGGATTTGATGGGATGGGATGGCATATCGTGGCATGGTAGCCATGCTGGTTAAGTGTGCCTTGAATCTAAATAAGTCAGACTGTCACCAGCAAAGCCCCCCCACACCTCCTCCTCCATGCTTCACTGTGGGAACCACACATGCGGAGATCCTCCGTTTACCTACTCTGTGTCTCACAAAGACACAGCAGTTGGAACCAAAAATCTCAAATTTGGACTCAGACTAAAAAGGTCAGATTTCCACCGGTCTAATGACCATTGCTCGTGTTTCTTGGCCCAAGCAAGTCTCTTCTTCTTATTGGTGTCCTTTAGTAGTGGTTTCTTTTCAACAAATCGACCATGAAGGCCTGATTCACACAGTTTCCTTTGAACAGTTGATATGTGTCTCTTTTTTAATTTAACGAGCAAGTCAGTTAAGAACAAATTCTTATTAACAATGACGGCCTACCACGGCCGAACTCTCCCCTAACGCCGCGCTATGGGACTCCCAATCACGGCCGGTTGTGATACAGCTCGGGATCGAACCAGGGTCTGTAGTGACGCCTCTAGCGCTGAGACGCAGTGCCTTAGACCGCTGTGCCACTCGGCTGTTACTTGAACTCTGAAGCAATTATTTGAGCTGTAATTTGAGGTTGGCAACTCTAATGAACTTATCCTCTGTAGCAGAGGTAACTCTGGGTCTTCATTTCCTGTGGCAGTCCTCATGAGAGCCAGTTTCATCTTTCCGGATTTCCGGATTTTCTTTCCGGATTTTCCGGATTGACTGAAGTAATGGACTGTCATTTATTTTTGTTTATTTGAGCTGTTCTTGCCATCAAATACATTAAGAAAATAAATTCCACAAATTACTTTTAAGAAGGCACACCTGTTATTAATTCAAATGCATTCCAAGTTACTACATGATTCCATGTGTGTTATTTCATAGTTTTGATGTCTTCACTATTATTCTACAATGTAGAATAATAGTAAAAATAAAGAAAAACCCTGGAATGAGTATTTGTGTCCAAACTTTTGACTGGTACTGTGTCTCATCATCCCTCCCTTTTTATCTCTACATTGTATAAGTCAATGTATTTATGACAAATTGTATGATTTATGCAACCTTAAAAGAAAGGTAGCCTAAAACGAAAGAGAAGGGGCAGTATGTGATGGGCGAGATTTTAATTGAGTTTGAATTCAAAGATGGAGGAAGCAGGCTCAAAGCAGAGCAGTGCATTTTTAAAGGGATGCTCAGATCCCCCCAAAATATTCCATCAGACATTTTCCACCGAAACCCTGCATTTCATAGTCACTCACAACTAGGGCCGGGACAACACCAGCATCACGTTACTCGTTAGTATCAAGGCAAGGAATCAAAACACAAAGCAGATTTAACTTATTCAGGAAAACAGCCCTAATGTTGGTAACAAAGATATATGTTGTCATTCAGTCACATTTATTTTTTTCCAAGCTATAGCACACTATTTTACATACAAACACTTTTTAATTAACCACAGAGTTTGGTCTGCTTTGTGTTTTCATTTTTGCCATGGAAAAAATATTACCGTCACAGCCCTACTCACTCCCATTCCCCTTACCACAGTAAGCAATAACGTTTGTTTGGTCTGTATCCTGTTTGGCAAGCTAAACATTTCTAAGAGATGTTATTGGTCTCATGGGCACTTCCTTATCTCCTCACAATAAACCAAATTTAAATCCCAGAATAAAATGGCTTCATAAAATGACAAATGAAAGGTACAGCACCCGTTGAACATTGCACCTGTCCGAGGAATATGGAGTTGAGCATGAGGTTTACTTTGTTCATTTCAATTAGGTTGCTATGGGGTAGATAACAGGCCAGGTCTCGTTGGCCATTATACACCAATTACTGATTGGAAGCACGCAAAACACTCATGTCTACAATGAAGTCATCAACTATGACTTCGAGTTAGTGATTTTAAATATACAATGTAGGCCTCTTCATTAGGTCCATGGACTACAATGTCTCACTCAGAGGTATAATTTAAGAAGCTCTAAAGCCTGTTACGGCTGCTGTCCCTGTACAGGGATCAACATCAGCGGAAATTTCAGAGTGACAACTAATAGTACTCGATACAACTCAAACTTTCATTAAAACACACATGCAGGGTCCTCAATTAAAGCTACACTCGTTGTGAATCTAGCCAACATGTCAGATTTTTAAAATGCTTTTCGGCGAAAGCATGAGAAGCTATTATCTGATAGCATGCAACCCCCGAAATACACAAAGGGGACGTAAAACAGAATAATTAGCGTAGCCGGCGCTACACAAAACGCAGAAATAAAATATAAAACATTAATTACCTTTGACGAGCTTCTTTGTTGGCACTCCTATATGTCCCATAAACATCACAATTGGGTCTTTTTTTCGATTAAATCCGTCTATGTATACCCAAAATGTCCATTTATGAAGCCCGTCTGATCCATGGAAAAGCACCGTTCCAAAACGCACTGTAATTTTTTTTAATTAAAAAAGTTGCCTATAAACTTTGACAAAACACTTCAAACTACTTTTGTAATCCAACTTTAGGTATTAGTAAGCGTTAATAATCGATTAAAATTGATCACGGGGCGATCTGTATTCAATAGCAGCACGTTTTGAAACGTCTCTCGTCTCTCTTTCATAACTTCCTGTGGTGTGCTCGACGACAGGAAGTGCCTATTCCTCATGTTACCAAGGATTAATTTAAAATCAATTGACAGTACTGGCGACATCGTGTGAAAGCTGTAGGCATTGTAAACGGGGCCCTATCTATTTTCCCTTGCCATAGACAATACAGAGACTGGCGGAGGGATATTTTTTGGGTTTTTTTGTGAACAGTTTTCCTTGGGATTTTTCCTGCTAAACGCGTTCTGTTATAGTCAGACATGATTTAACCAGTTTTATAAACTTCAGAGTGTTTTCTATCCACACATACTAATCATATGCATATACTATATTCCTGGCATGAGTAGCAGGACGTTGAAATGTTGCGCGATTTTTAACAAAAAGCTGCAAAAATTCGCAGCCTCTTTAACAGGCTAAATATCCAATAAATGAATATTGCTGAATTTACTTTTAGTAGATTCTCTTTTATCTGACGAGACCGTTACATCCTATATACCTACTTATCTTGTTTTATGAGAGCTCAATGTTTTAGTAATGTAAGAATATTTTCAGAATACACAGAGTACTAAAAGGTCAATAGGAAATGAACGATCAATAGAAAGTTGTTTTCAGTTCAACATCTGTTTAGAATCTGTGTAGGAATTTCAGTCCAGGACTCATAGCTACATGTGTCAAGTTCTCATTGGTCCAAATCGTCAATACACTGAGCCTGAAACAGGATACTTGTTATTTGGCCATTGGCCCAATTTTACTGCAAGGAACTATAATTGATCAACCACAGGCTAGGGTTGGGGGTTATAAATTACATTCTGTCACTTTGTTCTGTGGAGAGAAACACTGAGGACAGGGAAGAATGAACATCGACCATCTACTTCCCAGCATGATTGGTTCTCTTTGAATGAACCCATTTGCTTTGGGGTCTGTGTTATTGAAGAATAACATCAACTGCTAACAGTAACAACTTCCTGAATATAGCCTACTGCATGTGGAAAGAAAATGAGTGAAAATGTAAGCTTTGTAGTGAGTACACAATAAATGTATAGGATGTTGACAATCATACTGTTTGTTTTGCAGCTACTAACTACAAGGCCTACTGTATGAATTATTTACAATGAGGCACGCTGTTGGCTTCCAACTGACAGAATACACAACCTTAGTGAAAGTCCGGGAGAAGGAATGTGGATATTCCAAACAAAAGAAACCTGTTCCTCTGCCTCATTGCCGTCTGTAAATTAATATCAGATTACAAAGCTGTCTTTTTGGGGCAAATCACTACCTGGAAACTGACTGACAGGTACCCTTTCCTGATGTGCTATTTATTCTTCCTGGTTTTTAACTATCTGCTCCACTAGAATATGGCATAAAGCATTTTGGATTCTACAAAACCTCAGACGTCAGGACATTTTTTACTTCAGTACTTTGGCCCAAACAATGAATCTCTCTGTATGTAAGTTCAAGTGATTTGGCTTGACCTTGGATAGAGTGGTGACGTAAAAGGATCAACAATTTTTTGTCCAATTGGAGGTATACACGTGGAGGTATTACTGTTTGGGTTGTGATGTGGTGTTGTGATATCCTCCTAAAAAGTTATGTTAATCACTGTGCACACAGTGAGTTAGGCTCCGTGACTGTATATATGAACATACAAAGCCATCGATCACAACACCATTAATTCATAGTGCATTGAAGCCAAATTAAGCCCGTTAAGATAGTGTCTCTTGGAGACATAACATGCAGTTTGAGCTACTCCAGGAAGTGGCATTGCAGGCTAACTCAGTGCTGCCCCTTCTCATTTAGTAACTCAAGTTGAAGGCCACCCGGGGTACTGCAGGCTACCATTGGCAACTACAGTGCATTCGGGAAAGTATTCAGACTCCTTCCCTTTTCCCAAATTTTGTTACGTTACAGCCTTATTCTAAAATGGATTAAATAAAACATCAATCATCACTCATCAATCTACACACAATACCCCATAATGACAAAGTGAAAACAGGTTTTTAGAAATGTTTGCAAATTTACAAAACCTAAAATAAATTACCTAATTTACATAAGAGTTCAGACCCTTTGCTTTGAGACTCAAAATTGAGCTCAGGTGCATCCTGTTTCCATTGATCATCCTTGAGATGTTTCTACAACTTGATTGAAGTCCACCTGTGGTAAATTCAATTGATTGGACATGATTTGGAAAGGCACACACCAGTCTACAGTTGACAGTGCATGTCAGAGCAAAAACCAAGTCATGAGGTCAAAGGAATTGTACGTAGAGATCAGACAGGATTGTGTCGAGGCACAGACTCGGGGAAGGGTACCAACAAATGTCTGCAGAATTGAAGGTCCCCAAGAACACAGTGGCCTCCATCATTCATAAGTGGAAGAAGTTTGGAAACACCAAGACTCTTCCTAGAGCTGGCCGCCAAGCCAAACTGAGCAATCATGGGAGAAGTGCCTTGGTCAGGGAAGTAACTAAGAACCCAATGGACACTCTGACAGAGCTCCAGAGTTCCTCTGTGGAGATGGTTGTCCTTCTGGAAGGTTCTCCCATTTCAGCAGCATCCAGACAGATGCCACTCCTCAGTAAAAAGCAAGACAGCCCGCTTGGAGTTTGCCAAAAGACACCTAAAGGACTCTCAAACCATGAGAAACAAGATTCTCTGGTCTGATGAAACCAAGATTGAACTATTTGGCCTGAATGACAAGCATCACGTCTGGAGAAAACCAGGCACTGCTCATCACCTGGCCAATACCATCCCTACGGTGAAGCATGGTGGTGGCAGCATCATGCTGTGGGGATGTTTTTCAGCAGCAGGGACTGGGAGACTAGTCAGGATTGAGGGAATGATAAACAGCGCAAAGTACAGAGATATCCTTGATGAAAACCTGATCCAGAGCACTCAGGACCTCAGACTGGGGTGAAGGTTCACCTTCCAACAGGACAACGACACAAAGCACACTTCCAAGACAATGCACGAGTGGCTTTGGGACAAGTCTCTGAATGTCCTTGAGTGGCGCAGCCAGAGCCTGGTCTTGAACCATATCGAACATCTCTGGAGAGACCTGAAAATAGCTGTGCAGTGACGCTCCCCATCCAACCTGACAGAACTTGAGAGGATCTGCAGAGAAGAATGGAAGAAACTCCCCAAATACAGGGGTGCCAAGCTAGTATCGTCATACCCAAGACAAGTCTGTAATTGCTGCCAAAAGTACTTCAAAGGGTCTGAATACTTATCTAAATGTCATATTTCCATAACAAAAATTGCTAAAATGTTTTTAAAAATGTTTTGCGTTGTCATTAAGGGGTATTGTGTGTAGATTGGTGAGGGGGAATAAACAATTTAAATCAATTTTAGAATAAGGATGTATTGTAACAAAATGTGGGGAAAAAAATCAAGGGGTCTGAATACTTTTCGAATGCACTGAACAAAAATATAAATGCAACAATTTCAAAGACTTTACCGAGTTGCAGTTCATATAAGGAAATCAGTCAATTGAAATAAATAAATTAGGCCCTAATCAATGGATTTCACATGACTGTGCAGGGGTGCAGCCTTGGGTGGGCCAGGCTTTCCCCACAAAAGAGCTTTATTACAGACAGAAATAGGTTCAAGTACATACATCTGGTGTATTAGAAGCAATTATCAGTACCATGATTTTCCACAAAAAAATGTTTTATTTGCACAAAGATTGACGACAAAGATTGCCAGGGGGTCCTGTTTTCCACTAACAATACCTGCAGTACTCATTGCAGCAACGAAAGTTGAAGGGCCAGCCATTCTCCCCTGGATAGGCAGCATAGTGTGTGTGTGTGTGTGTGTGTCTCCTATACCGAATCTGCCTATGAGGAAACATGCATTAGGTTGTCAAGGCCAGCGTCAGTCAACTAATTAAGTGATAAACTTTTGACTGTAAGACTATGGGTACACACACACACACACCCTCTTCTTACACAGAAAGGGAGCGCTTAAGGAAAGGATTTAGCTACTAGTTAGCCCAGTATTTATAGCCAGCAGCATACCACCCTGCATACTGGCTGGCTTGCTTCTGAAGCTAAGCAGGGTTGGTCCTGGTCAGTTCCTGGATGGGAGACCAGATGCTGCTGGAAGTGGTGTTGGAGGGCCAGTAGGAGGCACTCTTTCCTCTGGTCTAAAAAAATATCTCAATGCCCCAGGGCAGTGATTGGGGACACTGCCCTGTGTAGGGTGCTGTCTTTCGGATGTGACGTTAAACGGGTGTCCTGACTCTCTGAGGTCATTAAAGTTCCCATGGCACTTATCGTAAGAGTAGGGGTGTTAACCCCAGTGTCCTGGCTAAATTCCCAATCTGGCCCTCGAACCATCACGGTCACCCAATAATCCCCAGTTTACAATTGGCTCATTCATCCTCCTCTCTCCTGTAACTATTCCCCAGGGCGTTGCTGCAAATGAGAACGTGTTCAGTCAACTTACCTGGTAAAATAACAGATAAATTAAATTCACCCATTCCCTCACTCATCTGACTATTTTGTGGAGCTTGCTAAAACAACCTCATGGTGCCTCTAGAGAACAGAGAGCGCAGGTGACCCGTTCTAACAGCATCTGAAATTAAAAGCCAAGTCAGGACCAGCATCAATTAATAGTAACATAATTTGTGTCAATATTAGCAGAAGCAGCTGAGGTGAAAGATTTGTCTGGTGTCTGTCTAGTTTAATCATTGGCTTTCAAATGTGATTTTCCAATGTTCTGTAGTGCTTGCCTAGCTCACCGCACACAATTAACTGGCCAATGATTAGCATGCCATCATTGTAGCCATTTCAGTATTAACCACAATTATTTCTAAATAGTAAAAATTACATCAGAACACAAAACACCGCCAACGTCAAGGGCTTTTGACCAGGATGAAAAAACGCGTAAAGTTCGACCTCTCAATCAAATGAAACTTTTGCCAAACAAATCTAACATAATTAAAGAAGCAGACGGTGAAATATCTCTGTCAATAGCAATACATCTTTGATTCCTCATAAGATTTCAAAGGAACAAAAGTCACCTAGTCTAAGTGGTAGGGAGAAACCCTGTGAATCCACTTCCTTCTTAGGAAACAGGATGGACAGATTGGACACGTTTACCTGTCCAAGAGGCAGCTGAATTTACATGGAATGGTTATTTGAATAGCAGTGCCAGAATGTCAATGACTATTAATCTCATGCAAACAACTGGGTTTAAGGACCAAATAGCACCCTATTCCCGATATAGTGCACTACTTTTGAGAGTCCCATGAGCCCTGTTCAAAAGTAGTGGACTATATGGGGAATATGGTGCAATTTTGGACACAACCCTTGAGTAAAATGGACATGTAATAGGTCACACTAAGGCAGTGAGCCTTTATACACACCACATAGGCACACCCAGAGATGGACTTATGCAAAACAAAAGACCCCCACCACAACACACAGCAGACTGAAAGAGAATGAATGCCTCACAACAACGTTTGTTTTTATCAAACTTCCTCCTCTATATTTCACCATCAAATCCAAAAACCTACATAAAAGCATTGACATGCCATTGAACAGGGACAGGCAACAGATGGTGGAGAACTCAGAGTTTCAACTTATTGTTGAGAGTTAGAATAGTATAATACATGAATTGCAATCTTGAAATGTGGTTGTGCGTCAGCGGTTTTTTAATCTTATGTCAGTCAATTAGCCCCGTTTCAGCTAAAAACATGTAGATTGTTAAACTGTAATGCTTTTTAAATTTATTTTACCTTTATTTAACTAGGCAAGTCAGTTAAGAACAAATTCTTATTTTCAATAACGGTTAACTGCCTGTTCAGGGGCAGAACGACAGAATTGTACCGTGTCAGCTCGGGGGTTTGAACTTGCAACCTTCCGGTTACTAGTCCAATGCTCTAACCACTAGGTTACCCTGCCGCTTACTGAATATTGATTTTATATATTAATAATATATTTAGTTTGAAAGATGCAATAACCAAATCAATTATTGATGTAGTATTTCTGTAAAATACATCAGTAATATCTTTGCTTCATGAAAACAATTAATGTCAACTTTGCCTATAACTACATATGTATCTAAATCTTGAATACTAAGCAATTGACAATGTTACAAATTGTTATTAGGCTATTAAAATATGCAGTCATCGGCTTTAAGCCCAAATGTGACACCTCTAGTAAAGTAGTAACGTTAAAGTTAGGCCTAATCGGTTCCACCACTCATAAGGAACTGTCTGGTTTCATCACTGAAAAACGCAAATAGGCTAGACTAGGGACAAGTAAATAAAAATAAAAATGGTTTAATTGAAGACCGATAATGTGACACTACTCTGAGGTTAGACAAATACGAGCCAGCCAGGTAACGTAACCAGCGATGTGAAATTAACTCACCATATTCCAACGAATCCACGGAATCCAAGCTCTCTTCCTTCATTTTTTTACCCATTTCCTATGCTTTACCTCTACTAGTTTATATTCGTCTAAAACGTCCAAATGGCCAGGTAAATCAAGTTAAATAATCAAAGTCTAAACCAACGTTTCAAAAGGTGTTAGTACACCTGTGTGGACAATAAAAAAAAGACTTCCTGAGAATAAATCTTTCTCCCTCGCGCTACAGTAACTAGGGTTGTGACGTCACCAACGCACCTGTGGGATGCGCACTTCCATGCGCGCACGGGCGAACAGCATTCCCGCCCCTTGGCCTCCCTTTTTACTAAATGTCCCCTGCTGTTTCATTGGCGGGCCTACATGTGGTAAATTAAATCAATGATTTTCTGATTATTTGGCTGTATGCCTATGTAATACCTTTTACTTAAAATACCCAAAACAAACATCTGATAACATTTCAGTTGAAAATAGATATTGTGTATGATAAATGTTTGAGGCATACATACCCAAATACAAAACTTTACACTGAACAAAAATAAACACAATATGCAACCATTTCAAAGATTTCACTGAGTTTATGGGTTTCTTACTGGGGAACGGAACAACTATGTCTGGAAGGATGTAGACTAAGAGCCAACTAATGCTCGATTTGTAAATGTGATCGGAGGCGCCGTGTGGATGGTGTTACCCAATAACTGCCCCTCTGGGAGCAACTGAACTCTGTTCGCATTGCCGTCCGCCTCTCAAATCTTGTAGCTAACAATGTGGAGGGCTCCGCATTGACATGATTGGTCGATGGTAGGTGAGGGCGACAGGTCCAGTATAAACAAACTCACTTCCTTCACAAAAGCGCTACACGGCGAGGCGCAAGAAGTATGAATGTCCCGATTTCTGCAGAGTCCATATCACCGTAAATGCTGCACAGCCAATGCATACAGTCGGATTGGCCTTCAACTGCTTTTGAAGAGGCATGTGCAACTTTGTCATACTGCTATGCAATGAGAACATTCGCCTTGGTACGTTTATCTAGCATCTCCCATGTAGGGTTTTCCACAAACGCTTCCAACTTAGTCCATCCCTTACGAAAAAAGATTGCAGTCAGAATGCAGTATAACAGCAGTATCCTGCAATCACTGCGTCCAAAATACCAAAGTCAACTGCAGTTAACACTTTTACTGCAATCATCTTTTGTAAGGTACAGCTTAAAAACACACACCTGTGTGTTTATGCAACTTTCAAAATTATTCCACCAATCTTATAACCCTCAAGACAATGTCAGTGATAGAAAATGTACCACAAAAGTGTATTTTGAACTCAAATATCTGGGCACAACAGAGCAGGTGACTAGAGCCACTAACATACTCACAGGAAACAAGATCCCAGAAGAGTCCCCAATTTGTTACATTTCCCAGCAAGAAATCCAAATAATGTCTCGAAACAGAAGGGGTAACTAACAAAGAGTCACTAACAACCAAAACAAGTGGTTTTAGGAGGGGTTCTGAAAGACACTCAGGAGTCCACTGAAAGTTCACTAGCAACAACTGGAGGCTAAAAGACACACCATGAGTGCCCACTAAATTTGTCAAACAGAAGAAAAACCCCACACACTTATGGACAGGAAGAAAACCAAAAACAGGGAAGCTCAGATAATGGAATGTTTGTCTAGAAATCAAAATAGGGCGCACCAACTGAATGTCTTAACCCCCCACATCGCACTAGACAACTGGAGCACTGGGCCAGCCAGTCTTAAATATCACCTTGGCCAGCACAGGTGAAACACCTTCCAACTAATGAGATGGACAAGCCAGCACAGGTGTGACACATACTGACTAACGAAGTGACACCAATCAGTGTGTCCGACATGTCAACGTGCTAAAACTCCAACCTCAAAACATAAATGGAAAAAACTAAACCTGTACACAGTTCTTATAATGAAATCAGTCAATTGAAATAAATTCATTAAATCAAATGTATTTATATAGCCCTTTGTACATCAGCTGATATCTCAAAGTGCTGTACAG
This sequence comes from Oncorhynchus clarkii lewisi, assembly GCF_045791955.1. Classification (NCBI taxonomy): domain Eukaryota; kingdom Metazoa; phylum Chordata; class Actinopteri; order Salmoniformes; family Salmonidae; genus Oncorhynchus; species Oncorhynchus clarkii. The sequence goes on along the minus strand of NC_092178.1, from coordinate 36,168,957 downwards.
AAACAGTAGGCCTTAATCTATGGATTTCACATGACTGGGAATACAGATATGCATCTGTTGGTCACGGATACCTTTTTTTTAAAGGGGAGTGGATCAGAAAACCAGTCAGTATTTAGTGTGACCACCATTTGCCTCATGCTGCGTGACACATCTCCTTTGCATAGAGTTGATCTGGCTGTTGATTGTGTCCTGTGGAATGTTGTCCCACTCCTCTTCAATGGATCTGTGAAGTTGCTGGATATTGGCAGGAACTGGAACACACTGTAGTACATGTCATTCCAAAGCCTCCCAAACATGCTCAATAGGTGACATGTCTAGTGAATATGCAGGCCATGGAAGAACTGGGACATTTTCAGCTTCCAGGACTTGTGTACAAAAGATCCTTGCTACATGCATTATTATGCTGAAACATGAGGTGATGGTGGTGGATGAATGGCATGACAATGGGCCTCAGGATCTCGTCACGGTATATCTGTGCATTCAAATTTCCATTGATAAATTGTGTTTGTTGTCCACAGCTTATGTCTGCCCATACCACTGCCAGCATTGGGGCACTCTATTCACACTGCTCGCCCACACAAAACCTGTCATCTGCCCAGTACAGTTGAAACCGGGATTCACCCGTAAAGAGCACACTTCTTCAACATGACAGTGGCCATCGAAGGTGAGCATTTGCCCAGTGAAGTCGGTTACACCTCCAAATTGCAGTCAGGTCAGACCCTGGTGAGTACGACGAGCACACAGATGAGCTTCCCTGAAACGGTTTCTGACAGTTTGTGCAGAAATGACTTGGTTGTGCAAACCCATTTTCATCAGCTGTCCGGGTGAGTAGTCACAGACGATCCCGCAGGTGAAGAAGCCGGATGTCGAGGTCCTGGGTTGGTGTGGTTACACATGATCTGCGGTTGTGAGGCCGGTTAGACATACAGCCAAATTCTCTAAAATTACATTGGAGGCAGCTTATGGTAGAGAAATTAACATTAAATTCTCAGGCAACAGCTCTGGTGGACATTCCTGCAGTCAGTATGCCAATTGCACATTCTTTTCTCAAAACTTGAGACATCTGTGGCATTGTGTTGTGTGACAAAACTGCACATTTTAGTGGCCTGTGTAATGATCATGCTGTTTAATCAGCTTCTTGATATGGCAATGTTCAAATGTGTGCTCCAAATGTGAGAGAAATAAGCTTTTGTCATATGGAATATTTCTGGGATCTTTTATTTCAGCTCAGGAAAATGGGACCAACACTTTACAATTTGGTTCAGTGTATTTAGGATGTTTGAGGGAGTGACTTACGTCACACTAAAAGCCCTTATTGCTTTGTAAAGGTTTCATTCAGTCTCCCCATGATCTTCAGTGATTAACATGAACAAGCCTGTCAGATGGACTTTGCTGTCAGTATTACTGGAGAAGTTATAAAAGCGAAGAGTTCATACTCCCTTTCCCATCATGAGCTGTAGAAGACTTTGCAATAACCATGAATTGGGGCAAAGGAAAGCATGGTTGAGTTGACTCGCAGATAGTGGCACCTATACAACACGTCCCAAAAACTTTGTCCAAGACCAGATTAAGGTGCTGTTCAGAGCAAAGGTTCAAACTAAAAATAATTAAGGTACAGATGGAATGTTACATTATCTCAACTGTTTCTGCAAACTATGTAGAAATTAGAACAACCAATTCTCTGGATTGTCTCGGCTGCTTGATATTCAGTGAGTTGTATGAAATGCGACACTGCTGAAACAAATGTAGATCCATTAGTCGATTTGTAGTCACATTTATTAAATGACAGAACATAAAACAAAAGGGACTTTGTTTTTAAAAAAACAAAGACATATGCATAACTTCATTACTACACAAGTCAGCTGTTGGTAACTTCAACTGCTTCACAGCAGTAGACAATCATGGTGGAGTACTGTGAAATGAATTATTCAGTATGTATTTGGCACAGCAAGTGGTGAGCATAACTTGATATCTCATGGCAATACTATACTGTATGAAAGGGTCTTACACAGAAGATACCTTTTTTTCCCAGTCACTTAAACCCCATACATCGAAGAAGTTAAGATTGGTCTACCACACTGAAACAATAAATGCACAAATTCGTACAAAATGAAGTGACTGTAAAAAAATACACGCAACAGGCCCCAGGGAAGCCTAGGAGTTTCCTAACATGGCAAGCCCAGGGTCAGTCTCCGATTCTGGGCAGGCCTCCAGTCGAGCGAGCCTGTTCTGCTCCAAGGCGATGGCCTCCGCTGAGTGTTTGCATTTCTCTGATCCACACTGGCAGGTGAAGTATTTACTCTTTATGTCCCAGAAGCGGTCTCCATAATCAAACCTGTTTACACAGAAAGAGCATTGACACAATTCTCAGCCTGGAATTACAATGCATGTTAATATCACAATCCTAGTGGAATAAACAATATACTCAGGCCATTTTATTTCTGGTGCAGAAAAGTGATACACGGAATAGATGCTACGGTTACTGAAAAAGTGGTGCCAAATCATGTTTCAACTTTCCTAAGGCAGTATCAAAGTCACTCCACTGGGCTTCCATTTTGTGTCTGACGCTCAGATCCGGTGCAGCCTCTCACCCTAGCTCCTGTCCTGTGAGGATGTCTCTGGAACTGAAGAAAGCGATGCGGGGGAAGCGCAGGTCCTGGTGTAGCATGAATACACGCACAGGGATGATGTTAGGGTCGCACAGGTGGTTTATGAAGCGGCTGATGTTACCGTAGTAACGGGCATCGATGCAGTACACCTCCCCATCCTTTAGAGGGAAGGAGAGAGAGATGTATTAAGGTGCATAGGAATATCAGTGTAGTCCATTTTTTTAAACTTCTGTGTCTAAATGACGGTAAAGTCCACACCGGTTGTATTTGGCGCATGTGACAAATCAAATTTGAAATATTTTATCGTTTATGTGTAATCCTATGAGAGAAAAAAACAGATGAGGTACCTTATTGTCCAGGTCAAAGAGGTAGGAGTCATCTTCTCTTACATCTGCCTCTGCATCAGAGATCAGTTCTCCAACATATCTGTGTGGAGAGAAATGTTACTTACATTCATCAACAAGCCAATTAATTAATTGACAAACTGTCAAAACATTAAATTAGCCAATCATACCGTTGGAGCCAAAATCTAATTTTCTTTGTGCTATATTTATTGTTATGCTCCATTTAGAAACATATTTTTGAATATAAGTATACATATTGCATTATAAATTAATGAGTATGGTTGATGAACATGTTTTTTTGGTTTTCATGGGTATTTAAAAGCACTATGGAGCCTTTTTCCCCTTTCATGTTCCCCTTCCCTTTACCTATTTAGGTTTTTGGCCTCATGTATGGCAGTACTTACAGTTTTTTGACTGCTACGCAAATAGTTGGAACTAAAGAAAGCTGTTATTAGTCTATACTTTGTGTTTACCGTTTAAATCTGATCAATTTGACCATCGAGGGAATATAGCCCATGAAAATACCTTTGTATGGAAAATAAAATGTATGCTCGTTTTTACACTATCGGAGCATACCTGTGGCCTCAAGGCAAGTTTGGAATTGGATTACGAATTGCCTTTATACACACACATTTTCTTTGAATAACCAAACGCACACACTTACTCGCAGATGAAGCTGCCTTGGGGAATGTCCTGTAGAGCCCGTACTCCCCATCCCATCTTCTCTGTCCGGTACAACTGTAGACGCACCCTAAGAGTGAGAGAACGTATACAAGTGATATTGTACCAGGACACAGACCAGAGTAAGACTAGCATTTTAGTCATTTAGCAAACGCCGTTATCCAGAGTGGCTTACAGTAGTGAGTGCATACATATTTCTTACCCCCGTGGGAATCAAACACACAACCCTAGCATTGCAAGCACCATGCTCTACCAACTGAGCCACACGGGACAATGTAAGACGTCAAACACCACCATCATAAAGACTGACAAGATAAATCAAAGTATGTGTTTGAGTAAGAGATGAGGGTACAGTCATAGATACAGTGCCTTCAGTATTCATACCCCTGGACTTATTCCATATTTTGCTGTGCAACAGACTGAATTCAAAACTTATTAAATTGATTTCTCACCCATCAACACCCCATAATGACAGTGAAAATACGGTTTTAGAAATTGTAGCAAATTGTAGCACATTCATTCAATTATATACAGAAATATCTCATTTATATACAGTACCAGTCAAAAGTTGACACCTACTCCATTCAAGTTTTTTTTTATTTGTATCATTTTCTACATTGTAGAATAATAGTGAAGACGCATGAGATTCTTCAAAGTAGCCACCTTGATGACAGCTTTTCACACGCTTGGCATTCTCTCAACCAGCTTCATGAGGTAGTCACATGGAATGCATTTCAATTAACAGGTGTGCCTTCTTAACTTCGAGTGTAGGGGGCAGGATTTTTGTTTTTGGCTAAAAAACGTACCCATTTGAAACTGCCGATTTCTCAGGCCCAGAAACTAGAATATGCAAAAAATTGTCAGATTAGGATAGACTGTCAAAATATTGTCTGAGTCCCGGGTGGCACAGTGGTTAAGGGCGCTGCACTGCACAATTGGCCTAGCGTCGCACGGGTTAGGGAGGGCTTGGTCGGTAGGGTCTCATCGCGCACCAGCGACTCCTGTGGCGGGCTGGGCGCAGTGTACGCTAACCAAGGTGGCCAGGTGCACGGTGTTTCCTCCGGCGCATTGGTGCGGCTGGCTTCCGGGTTGGATGTGCGCTGTGTTAAGAAGCAGTGGGTTGTGTATCGGAGGACGCATGGCTTTCAACCTTCGTCTCTCCCGAGCCCGTACGGGAGTTGTAGCGATGAGATAAGATAGTAGCTACTACAACAATTGGATACCACGAAATTGGGGAGAAAAAGGGGTAAAATAATATTTGAGGAAAATCAAACCCGGAAGTGCTGTTTTTCCCGAAAGCGCTCTGTTCCATGCCTTGCCTCCATTTAAAGGGATATCAACCAGATTCCTTCTCCTACGGCTTCCTCAAGGTGTCAACAGTCTTTAGACATAGTTTCAGGCTTTTATTTTGAAAAATGGGCGAGAAAGATAACATCGCGTCAGTGTTCGCAGAGTTTTGCTTGTGCAACAGAGTGGGGCACCCATTGTCTCTCCCTCTCCTATTGAAAAAGTGACAGTCCCGGTTGATATATTATCGATTATATATTTTAAAAACAACCTGAGGAATGATTATAAAAAAACGTTTGACATGTTTCTGTGGACATTACGGATACTATTTGGAATTTTCGTCTGCGATGTCGTGACCGCTCGAGCCTGTGGATTTCTGAACATAACGCGCAAAACAAATGGAGGTATTTTGGATATAAAAATCATCTTTATGGAACAAAAGGAACATCTATTGTGTAACTGGGAGTCTTGTGAGCGCAAACATCCGAAGATCAAAGGTAAGCGATTTAATCTATTGCTTTTCTGACTTTCGTGACCAATCTACTTGGCTGCTAGTGTTTAATATTTTGTCTACTGAGAGAGATGTTCTTACATAAACGCTTGTTATGCTTTCTCCGAAAAGCTTTATTGAAATCTGACACGCCAGGTGGATTAACAAGCTAAACTGTGTTTTGCTATATTGCACTTGTGATTTCATGAAAATTAAATATTTTTAGTAATTTACTTAGAATTTGGCGCGCTGCAATTCAGCGGGTGTTGATGAAAATGATCCCGCTAAAGGGATGGGTGCGTCAAGAAGTTAAAAGTACATTTGTGGAATTTCTTTCCTTAATGCGTTTGAGCAAATCAGTTGTGTTGTGACAAGGGGGGTGGGTATACAGAAGATAGTCCATTTTATGGCAAGAAAAGCTTGAAAAACTACAGCATCATTACTTTAAGACATAAAGGTCAGTCAATGTGGAGCATTAAGAACTTTGAACATTTCTTCAAGTGCAGTCGCAAAAACCATCATGTGCTGTGATGAAACTGGCTCTCATGAGGACCGCTAGAGGAAAGAAAGACCCAGAGTTACCTCTGCTCCAGAGTATAAATTCATTAGCGTTAACTGCACCTCAGATTGCAGCCCAAATAAATGCTTCACAGAGTTCAAGTAACAGACACCTCTCAACAACTGTATGAGACTGCATGAATCAGGCCTTCATGGTCAAATTGCTGAAAAGAAACCACCACCAAAGGACACCAATAAGAAGAAGAGACTTGTTTGGGCCAAGAAACACGAGCAATGGACATTAGACTGGTGGAAACCACTCCCCATCTAACTTAACAGAGCTTGAGAAAATCTGCAAGGAACATTGGGAGAAAAACCCCAAATCCAGATGTGTAACGCTGATAGACATATACAAGGAGACTCTCAAAGCTGTAATCACAGCCAAATGTGCTTCTACAATGTATTGATTCAGGGGTAGTAATACTTATGTGAATGAGATTTCAGGATACAATTTCTAATAAATTTGCAAAACTTTCTAAAATCATGTTGTTTTCACCTTGTCATTATGGGTATTGTGTGTAGATGGTGAGAATAAAAAAATAAAAAAATGTTTTACCCACTTCGAATTCAGGCTGTAACAACAAAATGTGGAATAAGTCATGGGGTATGAATACTTTCGGGAAGGCACTGTATATATACACAATAGTGTTCTAATTTTATTTCAATATGTACAGTCGTGTAGTAACACAGCTCTTACTTGATCCCCGCCTGCACCACTCTGTTCTTGCAGGTGCGGTAGCAGGAGCACGCCAGGTTACACTCAAATATGAGAGGCGGTTCGATCTTATTGAACTCCTGGAGCAACCGGTGGTCCTGGTAAACACAGAAAACAAATGTAATCCCCCAAGAAAGATGCTGCGCCCCCCTTGGGTCAATCAGTGTACATTTGTAAATACCGGATCTCTTACGCCAGACGCAACATTCGTCAAAACAGAACCATCACCCTCTCAGAAGCTTGTCTGGTGCGTAAAACCCGCGAATTCAGACAAAGAAAAAGGTGTAATGGGCTCGTGCTCAAATGTCACAAAGCTTACTTCATTCTTTTTATTTTATTATTATTATTATTTTCTCTGCATCAGGGATAGCGTACACAGACGTTTCGGCTTTACAGCCTTCTTCAGTGTGTAGATACAATTATCTTAATTTAAAAACAGCATTTGTCAAGAACAACCAATGAGCAGCAGGTGCTTTAAATCAGGGTTGCCACTCATCTGACAATCAGAGAAGTGGCTTTTCTACCGGTAAACAAATTAGTCAAAGAAATACATATTTATAGGGTATATGAGCGGGCACAAGAACAACTCACGAATCAACTGCGCCAGGTGTCTGCTCCCCTGAATACATCATATCAATTCATGAGACAGCCCACCACAAAGGACATCAGGCACAGCCGTTCATAAATATGTTGGGCCAACTTAAACGTTACGCAAAATCTGATATACAAGAACACTGTCCATAACAGTTTAAATGTAGCTTATAGGAGGGAGGTGAAATCTAATTCTTCGTTTAAACGGAATTTAATTGATATATATCCACATGGCTTCTCTTCGGAGTAATTTGTTGTCATAAATCACCACTACATGGTGGACAAACTTTTTAGATCACGACGCAACGCAATTATGTATCTCGCAATTGGCGAGGTGATATCTAGACGTCTATGTTCTATGGTGTACTTTCAAGGCACAATGTTTTTCCAAAATAAATCTTATTGCAAGAACACTAACATATAAATAACTCCCTTAGTAGTGCAAGTTATACATGACTATGTTTCCTTATGGGAAAGCCCCTTTTCTCTCTCCGACCACATCGGATTTAACATGTTTGATAGATTTCTTGATCGTTTGTAGGTGAATAAAAGTGGATTCTGGAATTATGAATTTAAAGAGGAGTCTGATAATATATTCCAATGTTCATTCTCAATATACTTGATGCCATTACAGCCATCATTGAAAGTAAGTATATAGTTTACAGAAAACTGTTTATTCCGTTTTTGTTAGGATTTATTAAGAAACTGGATTCTGTTCAAGTTTAACTCTTTTTTTAAAGCCAGGTATCCCCAAGTGAAAAAACTCAAGGAGAAAATGTAATTGTTAATGATATTCTTCCTCTGTGTCACAGATGCAACGCAGTCAATGAAGTTGGTTTACTGGTAAACCTCATCTTAGGGGGAAGAGGCAGTAAACCCGAAACATCCGTTATCCCGGATGCAGTGAAAATCCTTTATTTTATCAAATACAGTAACAGTCAAAAGTTTGGACAATTCATTCTAGGGATTTTATTTTTACTATGAAATAACACATATGGAATCATGTAGTAATAAAAAAAAGTGTTAATTAAAAATATGTATTTTATTTGAGATTTTCAAGTAGCCTGCCTTGAACACAGCTTTGCACACTCTTGGCATTCTCTCAACCAGCTTCACCTGGAATGCTTTTCCGAAGTCTTGAAGGAGTTGCTGAGCACTTGTTAGCTTCTTTCCATCACTCCGCGGCCCAACTCATGCCAAACCATCTCAATTGGGTTGAGGTCAGGAGATTGTGGAGACCAGGTCATCTGATGCATGACTCAATCACTCTCCTTTTTGGTCAAATTGCCCTTAGACAGCCTGGAGGTGTGTTGGGTCATTGTCCTGTTGAAAAACAAATGAGTCCCACAAAGCCCAAACCAGATGGAATGGCGTATCGCTGAGGAATGCTGGGGTAGCCATACTGGTTAAGTGTGCCTTGAATTCTAAATAAAATCACTGACAGTGTCACCAGCAAAGCACCCTCACCATCACACCTCCTCCTGCATGTATCAGGGTGGGAACCACATGCGGAGATCAATACGTTCACCTACTCTACGTCTTACAAAGACAGGTGGTTGGAACCCAAAATCTCAAATTTGGACTCATCAGACCAAAAAGAACAAATTTCCAGCGGTCTAATGACCATTGCTCATGTTTCTTGGCACAAGCAACTTTCTTCATATTGGTGTCCCTTAGTAGTAGTTTCTTTCATTAATTTGAACATGAATGCCAGATTCACGCAGTCTCCCCTGAACAGTTGATGTTGAGATGTGTCTGTTACTTGAACTCTGTAAACCATTTATTTGGGCTGCAAATTCTGAGGCTGGTAACTCTAATGAACTTATCCTCTGCAGCAGAAGTAACTCTGGGTCTTTCATTCCTGTGGCGGTCCTCATCAGAGCCAGTTTTATCATAGCGCTTGATGTTTTTTGCGAAGGCACTTGAAGAAACTTTCAAAGTTCTTAAATTTTCCGTATTGACTGACCTTCATGGCTTAAAGTAATGATGGACTGTCGTTTCTCTTTGCTTATTTGAGCTGTTCTTGCCATAATATGGACTTGGTATTTTACCAAATAGGGCTATCTTCTGTATACCACCCCTACCATGTCACAACACAACTGATTTGCTCAAACGCATTTAAGGAAATACATTTCACAAATGTACTTTTAACAAGGCACACCTGTCAATTGAAATGCATTCCAGGTGACTACCTCATGAAGCTGGTTGAGAGAATGCCAAGAGTGTGCAAAGCTGTCATCAAGGCAAAGTGTGGCTACTTTGAAGAACCTCATATTTGTTTATAACTTTTCGGGTTAGTACAAGAGTCCATGTGTTATTTCATTTAAGTCTTCACTATTATTCTTCTTCATTGTTGCAAATAGTAAAAAGAAAATTAAAAACCCTGCAATGAGTAGGTGTCCAGACATGACTGGTACTGTAATTAAGTAAGCTTTATGCAACATTTTTTTCAGACGTTTCATCTACCCAAGTGGTCAAAATTGGGCCAGTGAAGTCTGAGGTATCACATGGGTTAGCTAGACTCATATCCCTGAGCATGCGTGACAAATTTCAGCACTCTGATTTAAAAAATCAAGAAACAAACATGTGCCTGTTATAGCGCCCCACGTGTGGCCTGATATGAATGTTCTTGCATATGTTGAATCTTGACAGAGTTCACATCATGTGTACCAAATTGTTACAATATGAATATCCTTGACTGACTTATATGCATTTGTGTGCCAGATCACACCCACGTGAATGTTTATTGGTCAATAGCAGCCATGTTGTTTTAGGTACTCGTCTGGAAAATATTGCTTTGTCCATAGATGCCACATATCAAGTTTTGTACAGATCAGTCAGGGGTGAGGGCGTGACCCTTTCAATGTTACCATTTTCAATTTATGGTTATTGCGGCACCATTTGGCCAATCAGTGTAATTTTGTAAAGTCTGGATCTCTATGGCAAGACTCATCATTCACCCAAGTTGTCAAAATAGGGCCATTGCTGTCTGAGATATCGTGTGTGACGAACGTACAAACGGATAGACGGAGACAGATCCACAGTCCCCTCCCCAATTTCATCATGGGTGACAAAAAAGGGACATACACAGTTTGTTACACTTTATTTGGAAAGTCCATCACAAATAATCTATGTTTAACAAACTATCCACAGTTCAATAAGATGATAATATGTACAATTTGAAGAAGCAAGCTCTCTGAAAACCCAGGATTTTTACAAGGTTCCAGATTTTGTTTCCTTATTCAAATATATTTAAAAAACTACAACATTTACAGCTAGAACGGCTGAATACTTTAAAATCCAAATAAAGTGGGGTGTAAAATAAATAATGTGTCACTAACCTTGTCGTACCAGCAGCGGATACTGAGCTGTCCACACAGACAGTTGCTGGAGGAGCAGTCATCTGTGCAGCTGCAGTGCTGAGGGACAGATACAGACAGAGGTTTGTAGAAAGGGAAAACACATGCCTGATCAATGATAATAAGTATCATAGTATGGATCATCTAAAAGTGTGCGGTGTTACCATATGTATGTACCTGTAAGTGCGTGATGTTGCGGTCGATGTTCATGGCTGAAGTCTCACAGTTCTCGGAGACGTACTTGTAGTCTGAGGGACATCCCTCATCATCCACTGCGTTCACACAGGGGATAGGCACGTTCTCGTACCCCTGGGCTACGTCACTGCTGATGATCTTCTCTGTACGAAGCATGCGATTGGCTATCCCTCTCCGCAGCTTCCTGTTTATCTGGAGTGACACCCAGACGGGCGAATCGGAACGCGCCAGAGAAAGAGGAGTGTCCCCCTCCCTGTTCATGATGTCAATGTCTGCCCCCCTAGAGAGGAAAAGCCTGTAGAGAGAAGGTGGTAAGCAATCAAAACAAACAAAGGTGCTAAAGTTGCCCTTAAACACAGATCTAGGATCAGATTAGTGTATGGGGAGGGTAATCTCAGGGGGGTGTAAAATTCTCAACTGGCTTCAGATTAGCATCTACAGACAAATTCCTTCTATTCCAAACTGAGACACTATAGGAGTGACGGATGGATGCAATTGACAGGCCATAGGGCTACTCACGTGACACACTCGAGGAAGCCCTCCCTGGAAGCAATGTGTAGGGGAGTGTCCCCGTGCATGTTGACAGAGGACAGCTGGCAGCCAGCATTCAGCACCATCTCTGCTATCTCCACACAGCCTGCGAAGGACGCCCAGTGGAGACACACATTCATCTCCTAATTGAGAGAGGAGAGATTTTTATCATCCCAGGGGGACATCAATCACAAATTAATGGACATTAAAAAAAAATATATATATATAGAAGAATTTGAGTCATATAACCAAAATTACCCACACCATTAAATAAAGAAGCAAATGTTGTCGTTTCAAGGATTTGTGCCTATAAATCCTACATACCTTCCTTCAAAATCAGTTTGGCCATTGTATGCCAATATGTTGTTATACCAGGACAGAAAGACTAACCTTGTCCTTGAGGGTGACGTCAGCTCCCCTGTTAAGCAGTGCTCTGATGACATTGATGTGCTTATGCTCTGCAGCCCAGATGATAGAAGTCCAGCCTCCACTATCCTGAAAGGGGGATACAGCACATTGACAGAGGGTTAGGGGACTGGACTATACAATAGTACTCAAGCCAATACAGCCAAACACAAGTGCTATGGTTCAGTACATTACATGGAACTGGTAGATTAAACATACAGATTTATTCTGCTGGTAACAGTTAATTAGTCAATAGACTGAGTTAAGAACTACAGGTACCTAACACTACCAAGTGACACATGATACAGTATCCGTTATTGAGTACATTGTAGGTATAGTAATCATTCAAAGGAAGAAGTTAGTGCTACGCAAAATAAAGGAGTACTACAGTGCAGAGACAAACATAACATAGTTTGAAATTAGATACAAACTCTGGCTATGTAAAAAATAATAATAATAAAAAAAACAATTTAAAAATATATATATATATATATTTGTAAAGTTCATATCAAATAAAGATAATCATATTATCAACTGTGCATGAAGTCTGAATCGAGAAATAAATTATTTTTAAAAAATTCTCAGAACACAAGACAACGTGGTCAATGAACATGACAAAGAGTGACACAGACTGATAAAACACACACTGACTTGTTGGTTGTTGCCACCCTGTCTAGAGCCCAAGAGTGTTCCTCTCTCGCTCTTCCCCACCTGTGCGTTGATGTCCACCTGTCCCGTCTCCAACAAAAGGGTGACAATGTCCAGACTTCCCAGTTTGGCTGCGTGGTGGAGACCAGTGTAGCCATCTTCCTCCTGGAGAGAAGAGGGGGAGAAGAGAGGAAAAACAGAGGGAAACAGTGAGGAAAGGAAGATGGAAAGAGAATGGAAAAAAACAATAGTTTGGGGGAAAGAAGACAATAGGAGAGGTGGACAAAGAAATTCTCATTTTAATATTGGTCAGAAGTGGATAACTTGATCGCAATCAAGATTGTATTAACATACCGCCTACAGGTCCAAGCTACAGTTAGTCTAGAATAGATTCTCCTGTTGACTTCTGAGATGACTCAAGGTGATTATCAAGTTCTTTCAGGTTTAAATCCTTTACGGCTCATGTTATTAGAGCCACTACTAATGTTAGCGGGTCGGCTTTGGTATAGGGGCTGTTTACCAGACACTCACAGTGTGATAGACGCAGGCTCCACTCTGGACCAGGTACCTGGTCACTTCCACATGGTTGTTGATGATGGCCTCCAGGAGAGGGGTCCTCATGGATTTGTCTTGGACATCCAGTTTCGCGCCTGCCTGTAAATAGACGAGACATTTATTTGAGCACTCTGGTGAATAAGAACTGTATGAGAGACACTCTGATCCATATTTGGGTGAATAAGTGTAAAGGAGTCACTTATCACTGACCATAACGATAAAAAGCAGGGTCGTATTCATTTGGGTACACCATAGTAGAACGTTTGCAACAGAAAAATGCCTAATGAATTTCACGCAGTTGTAATTGAAGTGAAAAGATTGTTCACCTGCACCAACATGTAGCAGACCTCCAGCAGGCCTCTCTGGGCTGCAACGTGGAGAGCACAACGTCTGTTCTGGGATTCAGCCTGGTAGGCTGGGTCTATGCCCTCCACTGAACCAAACATAGAGAGGACATGGAGTGGAGGGGTTATTAGCAGCAGTAGGAGTCAATGTCATCTCATTCATTCACTTGCATACGACCCTGTATCACCGCCTGGTATGGCAACTGCTCCGGCCATAACCGTAAGGCTCTCCAGAGGGTAGTGAGGTCTGCACAACGCATCACCGGGGGCAAACTACCTGCCCTCCAGGACACCTACACCACCAGATGTCACAGGAAGGCCATAAAGATCATCAAGGACAACAACCACCCGAGCCACTGCCTTTTCACCCTGCTATCATCCAGAAGGCGAGGTCAGTACTGGTGCATCAAAGCAGGGACCGAGAGACTGAAAAACAGCTTCTATCTCAAGGTCATCAGACTGTTAAACAGCCATCACTAATATTGAGTGGCTGCTGCCTACCTACAGACTCAAATCTCTAGCCACTTTAATAATTGGATGTAATAAATGTACCACTAGTCACTTTAAACAATGCCACTTTATATAATGTTTACATACCCTACATTACTCATCGCATATACTGTACTCTATACCATCTACTGCATCTTGCCTATGCCGTTCTGTACCATCACTCATTCATATATTTTTATGTACATATTCTTATTCATTCCTTTACACTTGTGTGTATAAGGTAGTTGTTGTGAAATTGTTAGATTACTTGTTAGATATTACTGCATGGTCGGAACTAGAAGCACAAGCATTTCGCAACACTCGCATTAACATCTGCTAACCATGTGTATGTGACAAATAAAATTTGATTTGACTTATGTGAAAGAACAGTGGTAACATGAGTTTCCAGAGCCGATGAAAGAGAGATGAGGAGAGCAAACCCCTTTAGACAAAATATGCAATCAAATCAGGAATGTCTATTTTACCAAACAGTAAAATAGGAACAGATTCCTTATGACACTTACTGAGCATGAGCAGAACTCGCTGCACCTCGCCCTGCTTGGCGGCTGGATAGAGCTGGCGGGGGTGGAACCTCAGCTTCTTCCTCCTGACCAATCACAACCAATAAATCACCAAGTGAGAACAGCTCCTATGTTATGGCTGTCAGGACTCTGTAAAATGCATCTCTCCCACACCTATTCCTTGGACTAACCACTGATCCAACACCATTAAATACATTTCCCCAATTCAGTCAGTTCAGAAAAGGGGAGGAAAGATGGATGTATTTTCAAAGCATCTAAACAGGGCTCAAGTGTAGCTGTAAACAATTCCCATCAATCATTGATTTGCAATAAAGAATTATTATTCTAAAAAAACAGACCATTATTAGTCTATTTCATTATTTTGTCTCACCTCTCAGTGTCCTGGGTGAGAATAGCCTTCTGCAGCGCTGCCCTACTGGGCCCAGGGGGAAGTGCACTGGGACAGATTGGCTTCCCATTGGGCAGACAGAGGGAGGGTCCCACACTGTCCACTCCCCCCTCCCCTGGGGGAGCTGCGTTGACAGGCCCGGCTGCCACAGCAGCTTGGGGGGGCTGCTGCTCCGGGTCCTTCTTTACCACCCCACGCATCCTCGCACTGACGGATAGAGAAGAGAAAGAGTGTGTAAAAAAAAAAAAAGACTGGGACAATTAGGGTAGTGCGAATATCCATAATTTCCACATGAATAGTTATCAAATAATACAGAATCACAGACAATATGCAACAAGCAGAACAAAAGCACCCAATGATTGAAGTGCAGTGTAGAAGAAAAAAATCATACTGCATCCTACACTTAGTCATATCCCACATCTTCATTTCCCGCTTTCTGCCTCCATCCTCACCTGATAGGGCCTTCTGGCCTCTTCCCGTTCTTCAGCGCCCCCGTGGAGGCTGCCAGGGAGAGGGCCGAGGGAATGGAGGGTGGGAGGGACGGTGTGGTGGTGGAGGAGGCTGAGGTGGTGACCACAGTGACCGCAGATGCTGATGGGGGGATGGTGACCTCTTGGGCCTCCGAGGCATCCTCGCCACAGTGGGGGCAGAAGAGCATGCCTGTGCCCATGCCCCTGCCCCTCCCAGACCCCAGCACTGTCACACAGCCCCGGTGGAAGCGGTGGGCGATGCGCTGGTCTGGACAGCACTCTAGGAAGGTGCCCTGGGAGATCAGTTAGGGAGGGGTGTGTGGGTTAAGGCCAGGTCAAACATATACTGTACATGCAGACTTATAATGCATCTCAAGTGTCTGCAGTGCCCTCTCTGTCTCCTCTCCATCTTTACAGATCTGAAAACACAAGCTAAGTTTGAAAAGAATATGGAGGAGGTCTACTTGGAATTTTCTTTCACCTAGCCAGTTCAGACAGTATGTGTGATTGTGGGGGTGGCACAAAACCTCACCGCGATACAGAAGTATCCACATCCAGGGCAGCAGTGATGTTTGACCATATGTGACCGATGGCTCTCGCACAGCACCATGAGGGAAACCCGACTGGACGGGCGCATGGTCTCCCACTTCAGAATGATATTGGTACAGCCCACCAGCTGTAAAAGAGAGGGAGAGGGAAAAATTGAAAGGGAAAGTAAGTATTGAAGAGTCATATGTTGATTCTAAATGAGATGAATCGCCTATATTCATTTAGCAGAGACTCCTAAACATATGATGTAAAAAATAAGTAGACGATAATGGAGATAAATATTTTTTCATAAAGATCATCTTTGAGAATTAACAACCAACAGAATAAAAACTAAACCAACAGAGAAAATCTAAAATTCCAAAAAAGTAACAGTATGGGGCCCCCATAGATTTAAGTGAATAAAAAAAATAATGTTTGAGTCACTTAGATAGCATAAGCCATGGTAAAATGTGAAGAATTGCAGGAAATTTGCTTAAAATCTGCAAATTCTCTTCACCCCATGGCAAAATTAGAGGATATTTGTTTTAAACTGCATTTTTTTTTGTCTGTGCGGCCAAGACCGCGGCCTCTAAAACGTTCAGTAAGAGACTGCACCATTGGCCACACCCAATACCAAGCTCCCCCCACACTAACTTTGCCACCGCTGCTGAAAAGAATCCTAGGTGAAACACAGCTTCATGTAGGCAACATGTGCATAGCCGGCCAGCCACACACACACACACCTCTCCATTGATGCTCTCTGTGGCCATGCAGAGTCTGTTGGGCCGTCTGCTGGTGCCGTCTACGCGTGGTGCTTCCATCCTGCAGCTGCACAGAGGCAGCTCCTCCAGACGCTCCGTCTCCCCACCATCACTGCCTTCTACACAGGCATGCAGATAACATCATCGGTGTTATTTGGTACTGTAGCAGATAATCAGTGCTATTCACTGAGAGCCATATCATGGCTTTAGTTATGTTCGCAAATCATGTGTTCACAAGACATCAATGGGAGATTTGTGTCAAAGTTACAGAAAGCATACGTCAAGCTAGGATTTGACCCAGAGAGTCCATGGATAAAGACATGCGGATTGTATATTGGGTGTGAACACCATCTACACACCGTGGTGAGGTGAGCGTGTTAGGCTGTCTGCAGCCACGATGTCCAGGGAGCCCAAGGCAACCTCTGTGTACTCGCGGGACCCACCTAGAGCAGATGCTGCCGACACTGCTGGGAGTTACAACAGAAAATAATAATTGACCAGCAATAGAGCACTGTGGTGATGATAGTGCCGGTGATAATACTATTTATACAAACTAATGAAGATCTCCCTGTCACCCGCCTCTTCCTGCCTCTAATCCTTCGACTCTCTCTCTCCCTTTTCCCCGCCCTGGGCGAGTCCATGGCGAATCGCTGCTCACTTTGTTCCTCTGGCCCTGCCTCTGTGGGTCAGACTCAGAGCTCTGTGGACAAAGAGGGTTTGGTTGACCGGCAGAGAAACATTGCTTTGCCCAAATAGACATTATGTTCCAGCAAGGGAATCGAATGCAACACATATTGCCTAAAACTGCCTGGTAAATGATTGTAACTACCAACACAGGACGGGTTCAACTACTCACATGATCTGTCATGTTACCAGACTCCTCTGCCTCTCTTTCATGTAGCCTTTCCTCTATTCTACCATCTTCAGACTGCAAAAGGAACAAATGAAAGATATACACATGGAAAGAGAGCAGCAACAGTGTCCTTGTAACTATTTAAAATCGTGGCTATTCAGCATTAACTCTAACTGGTACGCCAAGCAAAAAAATATCTGAAAATGATATTTTCTGCAAAATGTGTATTGAGCCTCAGCATAGGCCAATAAATGAAATTGTTTGCCCGACTAAAAACTTTGATAGGTAAAGCGTCGCAAACTTCTCAACCAGCCGGTTGAGTTGCACAATTAGAGTAAACAAATGTTGTATAGGAATTCGCATATACTTTTAAAATAATCAAAAAAATGATACATCAATTTACATTATGTCTGCTTCATTTACTTTTAATGGGCGATAGGCCCGGTTAAAATGGGGACTGATATCAAATATTAATAAATATCATACACGTGTCAAAATATTAACATTAAAATGAATGTAAATTAATGCATTTACAGTTCAAATGCTTTGAATATCAGTAAAATGACATGAACTGAATGATATTGTGAAACATACTGACGATAACAGGCAGACCGTGATTAATGATACAGATTTTAAATAAGTTAATAAATAAATAATAATAAAAAAATCCCAAAATATTTATCCATTGTCCATTTGACTTCTTGCATTCCTTTAATAGGCAACTCAACCACCTGGTAGAGCATATTTTTCTAGAGTTCCTAAAATTGTAAAACAACATTTTAAAATGATTTGAATTACTTTTGTTTTAGATGTGAACAACATTTTATAATGTTGTAATTTTCCCATTTTATATACAATTAGTACAGAAAAATGTGTGATAAATAAGGTTCAGTTTTCTTCATGTTCACTTCCTGGTTTTCAACCATCTTTGAATGCGTGTTTAAACAAATATGGGATTTTGATAAAGAAAACTACATGACCATTTTACTAAATGGCATTGATCGAGATGATAAAACATGCCAAACTAAATTCATGTTTAATTTAATTTAAAATTGGTTGAACTGCCTGTTAAAGTGTATATACAAATGGGTTGTGGCCACAATAATCATATTTATTCTGTGGTGAGCATATCAGTTACATTGATATTAGCCTCTGACCTTGCTGTCGGAATAGGCTGCATCCGTGTCGTCTCTTGCATAGGGGTTATAGAGAAGGAACTCGTCCTCATCTGCATCCTCCTCCAAGTCCTCCAGCCAACTATCACGCCGTCTCGCAGCCTCGCGGAGTACACGATCTTCCTGAAATTCAAATAAGAAAAACTAAACGTTAGGTCAGGGCCACTCCTTAATTAATATCTCAACATGAGACCTATTATAAACAACTATTATTTCACAAAGCTAATAGAAAGCACTGACACACCCCTTCCTTACCTTCTGCTCTGTGCCTATAGCGCTCTCTGCCTTCTCAGGTGTACAGTCAAAACCTTGGCCCAACCTTCTCCTTTTTGCTGCCGCTGAGTAAAAGACACACAATTAATGTGACATAATTCAAACTAAACAGTAAGTAATCTTACACAAACATTAAAGGAAAGATTCACCCATTTTGAATTTTATATTGTGTGTGTGCATCTCTGAGCGACATTCTATCGATTCCCAGAGGGAAAAAAAGTGGTGTACCAGCTATATCTCAGCCTGCTTGAATGGGGAATGGCTCAGAGACATGAAATGACCCCGGGAATCGATAGAACATCGCTCAGAGATGCACAAATAATATAGAACATTCAAAATGGGCTAATCTTTCATTTAATTCAGTCTAAATGTATGCAATATTTCAACACTGACCAGTATCACTGTCTGTCGTGAAGCTGGTCGTGGGGTCTGTGGGGTTGACTGGCACGATTGGAGACTCAATGCACCTCACCTGAAAGGCAAAAACTCTATGGATCAGATGGTCAGGAAGTGGTTAATGTGACAGGAATAGAAACCTTGAGTGGTAAAATACTCTTCTTGTCAACATACTAACAAACATAAGATATGGCCTTTTTGATTGATATCACAATATAAATGGCTATTCTAAAGAATATAGTGCTACTACCAGCCATCGTCTTAGGAGACTCACCTGTGTAGGGGGAGGTCTGTTCATGGTCTTGCGAGCACGGTGTATCTTTGCTGTCTGGGGAGACGAGGATGAGGGATGGGGAGAGGAGGATGAGGGATGGGGCGGGAGAGCTTTACTTCCAGGACCAAAAACGCTCATCTTTGCTCTGCCAGGTGGAGAGGAAGTGGAAGTGGAGGAGAGTGAAGAGGATGTGGATGGAAGGGTCTTCGCTGCATGTCCTGTGAGTGGGGAATAAATGAAGGAATCATAGGTTAAACCAGATTATGAAAACTAAGGAAGAGAGAGAGAACTGACAATAAGATAAACATGACATCAATGTTAATTCAGTCTTGTAACCATGGACACTAGAAAGATCAATCTTATACCTGCAAGGTTTCTGCTGGACACAGAAGAGGATGTTGTTGATAGTCGTTCACTCTCCTCCCCGTTCTTCGAACCATCCCCCTGAATCTCCTGGAACAGCATTCCACCCATCGGCTCGGTGTCCTTCGTAACCACTGCTGTGGCAGTACTTGCATCACCTAGGAAACATGCAAAGCCTCTGCATCAACATGCACAGCACAACCCTAATAAAAAGGTGTATATATTTGAAAATCTACAGTAGACAAATATTTACATCCATACCTTCATCTGGCTGGCTTGAGTCTCTCACTTTAGGTACGGTTTCCGATGCATCATTCTCAGAAAACTCCTGACATTGGGAAAATACATGAACAGCACATGAGGCACTCACTTTTTGTGCAACAGTTTCAAATCACATTACAAATAATATACTGAATAAATGAATGAACACAACCGTAACAAGAGAAATGTTAACATCCATAATGGCTGGAAGTGTCATCTCCTTAGGTAATGTTGAAATTATAGTGAGTGACACAAATGCAAGCACGCATAGAAATTGAACTTTTCCTATTGTAACGTTGTGCACGAGCCAACTAGATAGCTACTGAAGTTGAAACATTTCAGTACCATTGAAAATGTTGGACGCTCAATCTCCACAAAATGTACTGCAAAATGTAGGAATATTTGCTATACATGTTTAATTGTGAACCTTTTCCTAAATCTTCCAGAGCTCTTTTCTACCTGTGTCTGGCAAGCTAGTTAGCTACGTTAATTGTTTACGGGGGCTGGCTTCATACTAGCCGAATGCCAGAAACAAGACTATGCAAGCAAAACAACTTGCATTTCGTGTATGGATCTTCGATGTATTGAATAAATTACTAATTTTCAATTAGCTAGCTAGGAAAATAAAACGAACATTTCTTTACCGTGGTCATTTTCTCAGCTGCCGACATGTTTCCAATGAAATTAGACGTATTTGACGTGGTGCGTGTAAACGTGCATTCTCCGCCCCTTTCTTCGCTGGCCTTTCTCTCGTTTCCGGGTTGGGACATCCGGTTTGTGCAATTTTATATCCGGTCTAAGGCGTATGGCCTTTTCGCAAACCAAAAATGTAGCGTATGTCTGTTCGAATTCGAGAGAAAAAACAGCCGTATCTAAAGCCGTTGAAGTCAATCGGGGTTGGGCTTGCTTGAATTGTGTTTCCACTGCCTCCAGAGTATTACTGATGTCAAATTGCTAACTAGAAATTGTAGAAAGTCATGTTGCTACAACTAGCTAGCTATGCATATTTCCACCCTCACCACGCTGCAACTAACGTTACCCCATACTCCCGATGTTAGCTAGCCAAATTGGCTAAATTCGTCGCTACGAAAGCTAACTAACTTGATTCCTGGCATTGGCTACAAACTAGCAGGCTAACCAGACCACAGGTTTGAAAGGGTAACGTTAACTAGCTAGCTTTCGATCCCTGCTAGGTCACGTTAGCTAGATAGCTTGTTTCAACTCTGCAAGTTAACGTTAGCTGGCATTCAAGGGCTGACTGTTCTTACATGTTCTATTGTGTAACGTTAGTGTAAAAAAAAATGAAGGATCCAACAATGTCAACAAATCACATTTTATTTGTCACATGCGCCGAATTACAACAGGTTTTGACCTTGGAGTGAAATGCTTACTTACGAGCCTGTAATGTGCTGGGGCACCGGTTAGTTGAGGTAATACATGTGGGTAGAGTTATTAAAGTGACTCATGCATAGATAATAACAAGAGTAGCGGTAGTGTAGAGTAGAAGGTGGCAATGCAAATACAATAGTCTGGGTAGACATTTGATTAGATGTTCAGTGGTCTTATGGGTGGCTTGGGGGTAGAAGCTGTTTAGAAGCCTCTTGGACCTAGACTTGGTGCTCCAGTACTGCAGTCTATGGCTAGGGTGACTGCAGTCTTTGACACCGCCTGGTATAGAAGTTCTGGATGGCAGGAAGCTTGGCCCCAGTGATGTGGCCGAGCAGTTGCCATACCAGGTGTAACAGTATAACTTTAGAACGTTCCCTCGCCCATACCCGGGCGCGAACCAGGGACTCTGCACACATCAACAACTGACACCCACGAAGCATCGTTACCCATCGCTCCACAAAAGCCGCGGCCCTTGCAGAGCAAGGGGAACCACTACTTCAAGGTCTCAGAGCAAGTGACGTCACCGATTGAAACGCTATTTAGCGCGCACCGCTAACTAAGCTAGCCGTTTCACATCCGTTACACAGGCAGTGATGCAACCAATGCTCTCGATGGTGCAGCTGAGGACCCATGCCAAATCTTTTCAGTCTCCTGAGGGGGAATAGGTTTTGTCGTGCCCTCTTCACGACTGTATTGTTGTGCTTGGACCGTGTTAGTTTGTTGGTGATGTGGACACCAAAGAACTTGAAGCTCTCAACCTCCTCCACTACAGCCCCGTTGATGAGAATGGGGGTGTGCTCGGTCCTCCTTTTCCTGTAGTCTACAATCATCTGCTTAGTCTTGATCACGTTGAGGGAGAGGTTGTTGTCCTGGTATACACAGTCAGGTCTCTGACCTCCCAATATGCTGTCTCATCATTGTCGGTGATTAGGCCTACAACTGTTGTGTCATCGGCAAACCTACTGATGGTGTTGGAGTCGTGCCTGGCTGTGCAGGAATGGACTGAGCACGCACCGCTGAGGGGCCACCGTGTTGAGGATCAGCATGGCGGATGTGTTGTTACCTACCCTTACCACCTGGGGGTGGCCCGTCAGAAAGTCCAGGATCCAGTTGCAGAGGGATGTGTTTAGTCCCAGGGTCCTTAGCTTAGTGATGAGCTTTAGGGCACTGTGGTGATGAACACTGAGCTGTAGTCAATGAATAGCATTCTCACATAGATGTTCCCTTTGTCCAGGTGTGAAAGGGCAGTGTGGATCTGTTTGGGCGGTATGCAAATTGGAGTGGGTCTAGGGTTTCTGGGATAATGGTGTTGATGTGAGCCATGACCAGCCTTTCAAAGCACTTCATGGCTACAGATGTGAGTGCTACGGGTCGGTAGTGTTCTTGAGCACAGGGACTATGGTGGTCTGCTTGAAACATGTTGGTATTACAGATATGTTGGTGAAGACACTTGCCAGTTGGTCAGCGCATGCTCCGAGTACATGTCCTGGTAAACCGTCTGGCTCTGCGGCCTTCTGAATGTTGACCTGTTTAAAGGTCTTACTCACATCGGCTACGGAGAGCGTCATCACAGAGATGTCCGAAACAGCTGGTGCTCTCATGCATGCTTCAGTGTTTCTTGCCTCGAAGCGAGCATAAAAGGCATTTAGCTCGTCTGGTAAGCTCGCATCACTGGGCAACTCGCGGCTTGGTTTCCCTTTGTAGTTCGTAATAGTTTGCAAGCCCTGCTAACTGGCAATCTCTTCATTCAAAGACTCAATCATGTAAACTCTTACTGACAGTTGTGGCTGCTTTATGTGATGTATTGCTGTCTCTACCTTCTTGCCCTTTGTGCTGTTGTCTGTGGCCAATCATTTTTGTACCATGTTTTGTGCCGCTACCATGTTCTTATGTTATGTTGCTACCATGCTGTGTTATGTGTTGCTGCCTTGCTATGTTGTCTTAGGTCTTTCTTTATGTAGTCAAATCATCAAATCAAATGTATTTATATAGCCCTTCGTACATCATCTGATATCTCAAAGTGCTGTACAGAAACCCAGCCTAAAACCCCAAACAGCAAGCAATGCAGGTGTAGAAGCACGGTGGCTAGGAAAAACTCCCTAGAAAGGCCAAAACCTAGGAAGAAACCTAGAGAGGAACCAGGCTATGTGGGGTGGCCAGTCCTCTTCTGGCTGTGCCGGGTGGAGATTATAACAGAACATGGCCAAGATGTTCAAATGTTCATAAATGAACAGCATGGTCGAATAATAATAAGGCAGAACAGTTGAAACTGGAGCAGCAGCACGTCAGGTGGACTGGGGACAGCAAGGAGTCATTGTAGTGTTGTGTTGTCTCTCTTGTGATGTGTATTTTGTCCTATATTGCCTTTTGGTAGGCCATCATTGTAAATGAGAATTTGTTCTTAACTGACTTGCCTAGTTCAATAAAGGTTAAATAAAATAAAACATTAAAATCTGATGAGTGTCAGAGCGTGTGTAGTAGGATTCAATCTTAGTCCTGTATTGATTATTGATTATACTTTTTGTATTCTGCCATATTTCCAGTCACCTTAAATGTGATGTTTTGCGCTTTCAGTTTTGCACGAATGCTACCGTCATTGCGAATGCTAATAGTCACAATGGGTACAACATCTATACACTCACTGATAAACTCAGTCACTCAGTTTATTCATCTATATTATTCTCGTGGCAACCGGATCATATCCCAGTCCGCGTGATTTAAAAAATCTAGAAGCGTGGATTCCGATTGGTCAGACCAGTGTTGAATAGTCCTTAGCACGGGTACTTCCTGTTTGAGTTTCTGCCTATAGGAAGGGAGGAGCAAAATGGAGTCTTTTAGTAGCGAGAGTAATACAGTCAATGTGTTGATAGAACTTCGGTAGAGATTTTCTCAAATTTGCTTTGTTAAACTTCTTAGGGCTGAGATCCCGCTAACGGGATCGATATGACAACAGCCAGTGAAAGTGCAGGGCGCCAAATTCAAAACAACAGAAATCCCATAATTAAAATTCCTCAAACATAGAAGTATTTCACACCATTTTAAAGATACACTTGTTAATCCCACCACAGTGTCCGATTTCAAATAGGCTTTACGGCAAAAGCACCACAAACGATTGTTAGGTCAGAGCCAAGTCACAGAAAAACACAGCCATTTTTCCAGCCAAAGAGAGGAGTCACAAACATCAGAAATAGAGATAGAATTAATCACTAACCTTTGATGATCTTCATCAGAGGACACTCATAGGACTTCATGTTACACAATACATGTATGTTTTGTTCGATAAAGTTCATATTTATATAAAAAAACTCAGTATACATTTACATTTGTTCAGTAGTTCGAAAAACACCCGGTAATTTTGCAGAGAGACACAATTTACTGAAATACTCATAATAAATGTTGATGAAAATACAAGTCTTAAACAGTGTAGATACACTTCTCCTTAATGCAACCACTGTGTCCGATTTCAAAAAAGCTTTACGGAAAAAGCAAAGCATTCAATAATCTGAGTACGGCGCTCAGAGCCCAAACAAGCCAAAAAGATATCCGTCATATTGTGCAGTCAACAGAAGTCAGAAATAACATAAATATTCACTTACCTTTGATGATCTTCATCAGAATGCACTCCCAGGAATCCCAGTTCCACAATAAATGTTTGTTTTGTTCAATAATGTCCATCATTTATGATCAAATAGCTACTTTTGTTGGTGCGTTTTGTAAACAAATCCAAACTCACAAAGCGCGTTCACTAGGAGCAGACGAAATGTCAAAAGTTCCTTTACAGTCTGTAAAAACATGTCAAACGATGTATAGAATCCATCTTTAGGATGTCTTTAACATAAATCTTCAATAATGTTCCATCTGGAGAATTCCTTTGTCTGTAGAATTGCGATGGAATAGAGCTTGCTCTCACGTGAATGAGCGTCACGAGCTCAAGGCATTCTGGCAAACCTCTGACTCATTCTCCTCTCATTCGGCCCCACTTCACAGTAGAAGCATCAAACAAGGTTCTAAAGACTGTTGACATCTAGTGGAAGCCTTAGGAAGTGCAACATGACCAATATCCCACTGTATCTTCAATAGGGAATGAGTTGAAAAACGACAAACCTCAGATTTCCCACTTCCTGGTTGGATTTTTTCTCAGGTTTTTGCCTGCCATATGAGTTCTGTTATACTCACAAACATCATTCAAACAGTTTTAGAAACTTCAGAGTGTTAATATGCATAATATACATATATTGCATATATTAGCAACTGGGACTGAGTAGCAGGCAGTTTACTCTGGGCACCTTATTCATCCAAGCTACTCAATACTGCCCCCAGCCATAAGAAGTTAAAATCCCCAGCTACAATAAATGCGGCCTCAGGATTTGTGGCTTCCAGTTTGCATGAAGTCCAGTGAAGTTATTTGAGGGCCGTAATGGTATCGGCTTGAGGGAAAATATACACGGCTGTGACCGAAGAGAGTTCTCTTGGGAGGTAATACAGTCAGCATTTGATAGTGATGTATTCTAGGTCGGGTAAACAAAAGAACTTGAGTTCCTGTATGTTATCCCAATCACACCATGAGACGTTAATCATGAAACATACACCTCTGCCCTTGTCATCCTGGAGAGATATTTATTTCTGTCTGTGCGATGAACTGAGAACCCAACTGACTGGACGGACTCAGACTGTATATCCCGAGAGAGCCATGTTTCCCGTGAAACAGAATATGTTACAATTCCTGATGTCTCTCTGGAAGGAAGTACTCGCCCAGAGCTCGTCAACTTTATTATCCAGAGACTGAACATTAGCGAGTAATATACTCAGAAGTGGTGGGTGGTGTGCGCGCATCCTAAGTCGGACTAGAAGACTACTCCGAGTACCTCTCCTCCGCTGGCGGTGTTTTGGATCAGTCTCTGGAATCAGTTTAATTGCCCTGGGGGGTACAAACAAAAGATCCAATTCGGGAGAGTCATATTCCTGGTCGTAATGCTGGTGAGTTACAGTCGCTCTGATATCCAATAGTTTTTCCCAGCTGTATGTAATAACACAAAATAAAATACTGCAAAGTTTCCTAAGCTAGAAGCACTGCAGCCCTATCTGTCAACACCATTTTGATTAGTCGTCACTGACGATCTGAAATGGTCCACCCACACAGACAGTGTGATGAAGAAGGTGCAACAGCGCCTGTTCAACCTCAGCAGGCTGAAGAAATTTGGCTTGGCCCCAAAAACGCTCACAAACTTTTATAGATGCACAATTGAGAGCATTCTGACGGGCTGTATCACCGCCTGGTACGGCAACTGCAATGCCCGCAACCACAGGGCTCTCCAGAGGGTGGTGCGGTCTGCCCAACGCATCACCGGAGGCAAACTACCTGCTCTCAAGGACACCTACAGCACCCAATGTCACAGGAAGGCCAAAAAGATAATCAAGGACATCAACCACCCAAGCCACAGCTCGTTCACCCGGAAGGTGAGGTCAGTACAGGTGCATCAAAACTATGACGAGAGACTGAAAAACAGCTTCTATCTCAAGGCCATCAGACTGTTAAATAGCCATCACTAGCCGGCTTCCACCCAGTTACACAATCCTGCACCATAGAGGCTGCTGCCCTATATACAAATAAACTGGGAATCACTGGCCACTTTAATAATGGAACACTAGTCAGTTTAATAATGTTTACATACTGCTTTACTCATCTCATATGTATATACTGTGTTCTATTCTACTGTATTTTAGTCAATGCCTCTTCGATATTGCTAATATTTATATATTTCTTAATTTCGTTCTTTTACTTTTAGATTTGTGAATTTTTGTGAATTGTTAGGAACTACTGCACTGTTGGAGCTAGTGTAACAGTATAAGTTTAGACCGTCCCCTCGCCCATACCCGGGCGCGAACCAGGGACCTTCTGCACACATCAACAGTCACCCTCGAAGCATCGTTACCCATCGCTCCACAAAAGCCGCGGCTTTTGCAGAGCAAGGGGAACTACTACTTCAAGGTCTCAGAGCAAGTGACGTCGCTGATTGAAACGCTATTTAGCGCACACCGCTAACTAAGCTAGCCGTTTCACATCCGTTACACTCACCCCCCTTTTGACCTCCTCCTTTTCCGCAGCAACCAGTGATCCGGGTCAACAGCATCAATGTAACAGTATAATTTTTAAACCGTCCCCTCGCCCATACCCGGGCGCGAACCAGGGACCCTCTGCAC
This sequence comes from Oncorhynchus clarkii lewisi, assembly GCF_045791955.1. Lineage (NCBI taxonomy): Eukaryota > Metazoa > Chordata > Actinopteri > Salmoniformes > Salmonidae > Oncorhynchus > Oncorhynchus clarkii. Next base: position 36,141,282 of record NC_092178.1, on the reverse strand, counting down.
ACATCAACAACAGACAACCACGAAGCATCGTTACCCATCGCTCCACAAAAGCCGCGGCTTTTGCAGAGCAAGGGGAACTACTACTTCAAGGTCTCAGAGCAAGTGACGTCGCTGATTGAAACGCTATTTAGCGCACACCGCTAACTAAGCTAGCCGTTTCACATCCGTTACACTAGGAACACAAGCATTTCGCTACACCCACAATATAGTCTGCTAAATATGTTTGTGACCAATCAAATGTGATTTTATGGCCTTATACAGCTCGTTGAGTGCGGTCTTAGTGCCAGCATCGGTTTGTAGTGGTAAATAGACGGCTACGAAAAATATAGATGAAAACTCTCTTTGTAGATAGTGTGGTCTACAGTTTATCATGAGGTACTCTACCTCAGATGAGCAATAACTCGAAACATCTTTAATATTACACATTGCGCACCAGCTGTTATTGACAAATAGACACACGACCACCCCTCGTCCTACCAGACGTAGCTGTTCTGTCCTGCCAACGCATGGAAAACCCAGCCAACTGTATATTATCCGTGTCATCGTTCAGCCACGACTCGGTGAAACATAAGATATTACAGTTTTGAATGTCGTGTTGGTAGGTTAGTCTTGAGCGAAGATCATCCCGTTTATTTTTCGGTGATTGCACATTGGCCAAAAGAACGGGTGGTAGAGGCGGGTTACCCACTCGCCAACAAATTCTCACAAGGCACCCCTGTATTTCTGTATTTTTTTCACGCAATTTACAGGGATTTGGGCCTGGTCTCGGAGAAGCAGTATATCCTTCACATCAGACTCATTAAAGAAAAAGTGTTTGGCCAGTTTGAGGTGAGTAATTGCTGTTCTGATATCCAGAAGCTATTTTCGGTCATAAGAGATGGTAGCAGCAACATTATGTACAAGTTACAAACAATGTGAGAGAAAAAACACACAAAATAGCACAGTTGGTTAGGAGCCTGTTCCACTTTTTAAAAAGTGCCACTTTTTAAAAAGTGGAACAGCCCACCTCATTTTTCTTAATATATCAGCAGTACTTCACAGCACATAACGGAACTGACTTGAGACAGGAACAAAAGTTGGTAAAATGGGCAGGCTGGAAAAAGATGGCGGAAGTGGACAATGAAGTGGATTCTGAATCCAGTGGCACTAGAATCAAGGAGAATTGGAGTATTGTCCAAAATTATGGAAAACGGAGCAAAGTAATGTACAGTGATGAGAATATTCCTTTGTATCTAGTAGAAGTACAGTTTGTTAATGAGGAGTAGTTGAGCAGATTTCCAATATTGAAGAAACCATTTGAGATATCCAAACTGGTGGAGAGAGTGCTGGGTAAAGTGAAGGCTGTGAAGATCACGAGAGGTTGGGCTTGTTTAGATTTTTGTGCTTCTGTGGATCAGAAGGAATGTGCATTGCTTCTCACCCGATTTGATAAGTTTGAAGTGTTGTGTGTGTGTGTGAGGCCGTTGGTAAAAGGACACAGTTCTGAGTAATAATCCACGATTTACTAAATAAATGGTAAGATTCAAACAAGGAACATATACAATAAACTAAAGCACAAACAACGAGATCCCACATGACAAACAATAACGCACAAAACAGAGACGGAAATCAGTGGGTTAAATAATGAACATAATTAATGGAATGGAAACCAGGTGTGTAAATAATCAAGACAAAACAAAACAAAAATGAAACGTGGTGGTGGTGTCTAGAAAGCCTGTGACTTCGACCGCAGAACACCGCAGAAGAAGGAGAGGGACCAACTTCTGCAGAAGTAGTGACAGTGCGTCTCTTCGGACAGGGCACCCCTTAAGGAGGTTAAATCTGGCGACTTGTGTGAAGTTGATTTTGAAGAAATTAAAAATATTCCTGTAGTGATTGATGCATGTCTGAGATTCGTGTGGTGAAAAATTGAAGAGTCTATCTGTTCTTTGATTTTTTTTAAATGGTGTCTCTCCCTACTCAAGTGCAGTTGGGGTATATAAACTACAGAGTCAGAGCATTTATCCCAAGACCAATGTAGTGTGGTCATTGTTAAGCTTTTGGTCATGTTTCAAGTGTTTGCAGAAGGGAGAAGCCGAGATATCCAAGTTGTGGAAAATATCAAATCATGTGTTTTAAAAGTGAGGAAAATGTGACATGTTGCAATTGTGGTGGGAACCATGAAGCTACATCTTTTGATTGCCCGACAAGGGCGAAAGAGAATGAGGTGGCCAAAGTCAGGGCTGTCCAGAGCATGTCATATGCAACAACTGTTAAAAGAGTTGAGGGTTTGATTGGTGCTCCTGAAGAGTCCATGGTGCTGCATAGGCCTTCACTGCAGGCTGCAGGGGTTGCCTTTCACCAACAGGACCCTGACATTTTAAAGGTTAAGAAGGTGGACTTTGTGGCATTTATAGCTATGGTGATTAATGGCACTGCCAAGGTGGGGATAAGGTCCAGGAATGTAGATATAATTGTGGATGCAGCAGAGCGGTTCCTGGGACTGAAAGATTTCTTGGTGGAGGAGTTACATGGAGCCTGAGAAGGGAGATTTGAAAGAAGGAAGAAGTGGGAGTTTTGTTTTTGTTAATATACTATTTTTATTTGGGTGGATTAAATTAGTGTCCCTGTCCCTATATCGTATGGATTTTCTTTTTTACCTTGTTTTGGTTTTCAACCCGTCCAGTTGGAGGCGGCAATGCAACTTTTGGGGTCGTAAGTCAGCCATAAAAGCCACAGAAGAAGAAGAAACAGAAGTCTTGATTCTGACGTTTTGTTTCCAGACGAACATATTCAGCTGTTACTCAACAAAGGAAACGTGTGTTTATATTTTCCAAGCAATTTGATTTTATTGGTTATGAATCCGTGTGTACTAGTAAACCGATACTGACGAAAATTTACAGAACATACGTAATGCAATTGCGTCCATTTGAGTGATATTTGTGTGTGATTTTTCAGGAATAATTCTGTCAGACAAGCTCGTTAGCTCTTTTTAGTACATTCTTGGGCTAGCGAACTAGCCACAATGACGATCAAACGACAAAAGAAAGCCAAGAAAAACATCAATTTCTACAAACATAACTTCAGTTTTAGAGAGCCCTTTCAAATTCTCATCGACGGGACGTTTTGCCAAGCGGCTCTGAAGAATAAGATTCAAATCAAAGAGCAGATGCCGAAATACCTCATGGGGGAGGTGCAACTTTGTACTACAAAGTGAGTGGGGTTTGGTGTTGTAGTAAATGTCACACTGTCGTGAGTTTTACCCAATGACAGTTTTTTTTGTAACCTTATGTCCTACAGTTGTGCATTGAAGGAACTCGAATCACTGAAAGACCTCTATGGTGCCAAACTCATCCTGCAGCGGTATCAGGTTAGGAACTGCAAGCATTTCAAGAACCCAGTCTCTGCGTCAGAGTGTCTGCTCTCCATGCTGGAAGGGACCAATCCACACCACTACTTTGTTGCCACACAGGTAAGTGTTATGTCATATCTTTACTTACCTGGGTCAATCAATGGTCCTGTCTCCCTGCTCAGACCTTGCATGCATCAACCGATGGTTGCATGCCACATCATTGACTGCCAAATTGCTGTAACACGGGGTCATGTTCTTCTGCTTAGACATTGCTGATGCATGCCAGATCTTACAATACCTGGATTGGTATCAGCTCCCGAGTGGCGCAGCGGTCTAAGGCACTGCATCTCAGTGCAAGAGGCGTCACTACAGTTCCTGGTTCGATTCCAGACTATCACATCCAGCCGTGATTGGGAGTTCCATAGGGTGGCACACAATTGGCCCAGCTTCGTCCGGGTTTAGCCAGAGTAGACCGTCATTTGTAAATAAGAAATTTGTTCTTAACTGACTTGCCTAGTCAAATAAAGGTAAATAAAGTAACCATATCATATGTTATAGCAATATGGTGCCCTTGATGACGTGCTACGCAACCATTGTTTGATGCATGCAACGTCTGAGCAGGGGAACACGACTATGTGGTTAGCTGATAGGTAAAATACCTATCTAGGCGTTGTAGGTTTTGGCATGCGTCAGCAACGCTTGTCACCTCAGGATCAACAACCAATAGTGCCGCCCACTTAACCGCATGCATCCAGTCTATACCACATTTTTATATTCACCTCTTCATGTCGGATGTTTAATTTCTAGGACCAAGAGCTGACAGCAGGCCTGAAGAAGATCCCAGGCGTGCCTCTTATGTATATCATCGTCAACACCATAGTGTTGGACAAGCCCAGCCAATGCTCGGTTAGCCATGTGGAGGCTGTGGCTCTGGGAGAGATGGTCACCCCAGCCCAGCAGCAGAGCATCAACAGCCTGAAGGAGGTGCAGGGGATCGGACAGGATGGAGAGCGCCGGGGCAAGAAGCGTAAGAGGAAAATATCCAATCCCAACCCGCTCAGCTGCCTAAAGAAGAAGAAAAAACAGCCACCGACGCAGCCTCTTAAGACTGAGAAGAAGAAACGGAACCGTCAAAGGAAACGCAGCAAGCCAGAGGGAGGCGAGGGTCCATCCCTCAAACCGCTCCCAAACCCTTAGTGTGGTGGGAAGAAGGCTCCCAAAAGTTGAAATTTGAACAGCTGAATGTAAATGTATACCTCTTTTTATAGATAAATTACTGTTTATATCTTTACTAAACACATTTGCCAGATCAAAGGCATCTCATTGGAATTCAAGAGATCCAACTTCAAATGTCTGGAGAACATATTTTGAAGAAGCACACAATGAATTCAGTCTTTGTATTGCGTTCATGACGTCATGTTTCTAAAAATGTATCCTCAAACAGTTCACTATCAGAAGGTATTGATATTCTAAGTCATTATTATAGTTATTATACCCAGTTTGCTGGCTCAATGAACCAGCTATGAAAAGGATCGTCATTGACATGAACTGTTACCAGTATTCATTTTATTAGAAAACTTACATCAGTTGCTGGGGCTCAGGACTACAAGCATGGCATCAAACATCTGAGTTAGAACACATTTTAGCAACAGTATCTACAATATATCATTTTGGGTTTTATACAAAAAGGAAAATGCAAGTTTACTGGCACATAGTTTAAAAGGGGATGCACTGAAACATTACATCATATACAATTTCAGAGGGAGTCCGTGGATATCAAAACAATGCATTCATTGTAAAGGTGGTCAGAAAACTATAAATCTACTTGTCCTCTGCAGCTATGAACCATGATAAGACGAGCAATAGCATATTCAAGAATGACTCGCAACGAGTCTATGCAAGTTTCCATCAAAACTGTTTTAATTAATGAATACCAAATTAAAGTTTTCTATATACCAGAGATTTCTTGACATTCAGCTGCATCAAAGTTGAATTAAATGTAGTTTCCTGACACCCACTGGGCTGAGTTGTCTTGAAATTTAGAGTGTGATGAAAATGACAATGGCTTCAAAATATGTTAAAGATGCAGCGTTTAAGTCTAATTCTGACCAAACCATTAACATCTGCATTAGATAGTTGATACGAGTATTTTCATTGTCACAGTATGTGACTTAAAACAAAGGTAATTATTCAAGAAATACAATTTCAGGAGCAATTAATTGGAATAAAGTATATTTCAAAATGGAGCATGCAATAAAGAGTAGTTATTTTTAAAATCTACATGATCCTCAAATCACCACAACAACGGAGACATTTTAAATGTCAGACATTTGAAAATATAAAGTACAGTCAAGAGACACAAGCACTTGTAAACACAGAATTAAAAAACGAACCCATTGGAATGCTTGAAACTACTAAGCTACCGTTGGTCTTCAAGATAAGATTGCTGGTGTGTTTCAGAAACTTGCCCAGTAGTACACGCTTCTTTTAGCTAAAGGGTATAAAACATGAAACCTTTTTTTTATGGGAGGGAAATGGAACCTCTGAATGCAACACATGATTGGATTATCGCTCACATTCTATCAAAACATAAAGAGCTTTCATTGGATAACAAAAGCCAAAGACAGGAGGCATACAATAATCCCACCAATCATGACATTCAGTGACTTCACCCCCCCCCCCCACCAACCGCCACTTGACCTTTCAATTAAAAAAAAAATCTCAAGACAAAAAAGCACATACTGAACAAAAAATATAAACGCAACATGTAAAATGTTGGTCCCATTTTTCACGAGCTGAAAGAGTTCCCAGACATTTTCCATACGCACAAAAAAACAATTTCTCCAATTTTGGGCACAAAGTTGTTTACATCGCTGTTGGTGAGCATTTCTACCTGGCAGGCATGGCATATCAAGAAACTGATTAAACAGCATGATCATTACACATGTCCACTGTGTGCTGGGGACAATAAAAGCCCACTAAAATGTGCAGTTTTGTCACATAACACAATGTCTCAAGTTTTGAGGGAGCGTGCAATTGGCATGTTGACTGCAGGAATGTCCACCAAAGCTGTTGCCAGAGAATTCAATACACATTTTTCTACCATAAGTTGTTTTATGCACATCGTCATTTTAGAGAATTTGGCAGTACTTCCAACTGGCCTCACAACCACAGACCAGGTGGAGCCACACCAGCCCAGGCTTCTTCACCTGCGGGTGGGGGGGATGTGCTGAGAAGTATTTATGTCTATAATAAAGCCCTTTTGTGGGGGAAAAACTAATTGGCTGGACGTGGCTCCCCAGTGGGTAGGCCTATGCCCTCTCAGGCCCACCCATGGCTGCGCCCCTGCCCAGTCGTGTGAAATCCATAGATTTGAAAATGTTGCCAGTTGTATTTATATTTTTGTTCAGCGTAGGTAAAAAAAAAAAAAAAAAATGTATATGCACAGTGTTAGAGAACTAAATAACATTCTATACAAAACAACAGTTTTAGAGTAAAAGCATCCAGTGTCGAGTCTAGATTAGGTGGAAGCGGGCTCCAGGGGTGGCGATGATGTCGCTGTAGTGGTCTGTCTGGTTGAGCTCAACCGCCTGCTGCTTCTTCAGAACCAGGAAGCTGTAGAACTTGGCGGCAGCCTGCTTCTTGTTGTTGTTCCTGCACAGATCCAGCAGGCTAATTTGCTGGGCCCCCGTCTTGGCCATCACCCTCTGTTGAAGGGAAGGAGAGAACAGGTGCGTCACGGTTAAAGACCCGTTTCTGGTTAGAAATGTTGGGGTTGTTCACTTGGTGAGTCACAACAATTAGTACAGTTCTTAGTGCTCTTGTAGAAGCTCTCCTATGACATACCTGTAGGCCGTGGAGCATCTGCTGGGTTCTCTTGTTCCACCTCCTCTCCTCTCGGGCCTGTTCTCCGGCCTGACCTTCCTCATCCTTTCATGGAACACACATAACATTAACTCTACATAAATAATACACTTTGGCTAATGTACAAGCAATGCAAGACCGTAAGAGACATGCTTCTGCGTACTCCTAGGCCTACAGTGCCTTCAGAAAGTATTAATACGCCATTACTTATTCCACATTTTTTGTTGCAACCCGAATTCAAAATGTATTAAAATAGATTTCTCACCCATCTACACACAATTTTATTGAAAATGAAATACAGTAAAATCGTAAATGTTGGGCGGAGTTCCAATTTATCCCAAAGGTGTTCGATGGGGTTGAGGTCAGGGCTCTGTGCAGGCCAGTCAAGTTCTTCCACACCGATCGACAAACCATTTCTGTATGTACCTCGCTTTGTGCACGGGGGCATTGTCACACTGAAACAGGAAAGGGCTTTTGCTGGAACTAAGGTGCCTTATTCCTCCTCCACCAAACTTTACAGTTGGCACTATGCATTTTAGGCAGGTAGCGTTCTCTTGGCAATCGCCAAACGCAGATTCGTCATCAGACTGCCAGATGGTGAAGCATGATTCATCACTCCAGCGAATGTGTTTCCACTGCTCCAGAGTCCAATGGCGGCAAGCTTTACACCACTCCAGCCAACGCTTGGCATTGCGCACAGTGATCTTAGGCTTGTGTGCGGCTGCTCGGCCATGGAAACCCATTTCACGATGCTCCCGATGAAAAGTTATTGTGCTGATGTTGCTTCCCAAGGCAGTTTGGAAGTCGGTAGTGAGTGTTGCAACCGAGGACAGAATTTCCTATGAGCCATGCACTTCAGCACTTGGCGGTCCCGTTCTGTGAGCTTGTGTGGCCTACCACTTGGTAGCTGAGCTGTTGTTGTTCATAGACGTTTCCACAATAACAACTTACAGTTGACCGGGGCAGCTCTAGCAGGGCAGAAATTTAACAAATTGACTTGTTGGAAAGGTGGCATCCTATGACAGTGTCACGTTGAAAGTCACTCAGCTCTTCGGTAAGGGCCATTCTACTGCCAATGTTCCCTATGGAGATTGTATGGCTGTGTGCTCGATTTTATATACCTGTCAGCAATGGCTGAAATAGCCAAATCCACTAATTTGAAGGGGTGTCCACATACTTTTAAATATAAACTACCGGTGAAAAGTTTGGGGTCACTTAGAAATGTCCTTGTTTTTGAAAGAAAATAAAAACAATTTTACATTAAAATAACATCAAATTGATCAGGAATACAGTGTAGACATTGTTAATGTTGTAAATGACTATTGTAGCTGGAAATGACATTTGTTTTATTGAATATCTACACAGGTATACAGAGGCCCATTATCAGCAACCACTCCTGTGTTCCAATGGTACGTTGTATTAGCTAATCAAAGTTTATAATTTTATTTATCTTTTTTTATCCTTTTTTCTCCCCAATTTTGTGCTATCCAATTGGTAGTTAGTCTTGACTCATCGCTGAAACTCCCGTACGGACTCGGGAGAGGCAAAGGTTGAGAACCGTGCGTCCCCCGAAACACAACCCAACCAAGCCGCACTGCTTCTTGACACAATGCCCACTTAAGACGGAAGCCAGCCGCACCAATGTGTCAGAGGAAACACCGTACACCCGGTGACCGTGTCAGGGTGCATTGCGCTCGGCCCTCCCCTAACCCGGACAACGCTGGGCCAATTGTGCACCACCCCATGGTTCTCCCGGTCACGGTCGGCTGCCACAGAGCCTGGACTCGAATCTCTAGTGGCACAGCTAGCACTGCGATGCAGTGTCTTAGACCACTGTTCCACTCAGGAGGCCCAAGTTTATAATTTTAAAAGGCTAATTGATCATTACAAAACCTTTTTGCAATTATGTTAGTGCAGCTGAAAACTGTTGTTCTGATTAGAGAAGCAATAAAAATGGCCTTCTTTAGACGAGTTGAGTATCTGGAACATCAGCATTTGTGGGTTCGATTACAGGCTCAAAATGGCCAGAAACAAATAAACTTTTTTCTGAAACTCGTCAGTCTATTCTTGTTCTGAGAAATGAAGGCTATTCCATGTGAGAAATTGCCAAGAAACTGAAGATCTCGTACAACACCGTAACTACTCCCTTCACAGAACAGCGCAAACTGGCTCTAACCAGACTAGAAAGAGGAGTGGTGTCTAGTTTGAGAAACAGACGCCTCACAAGTCCTCAACTGGCAGCTTCATTAAATAGTACCCGCAAAACACCAGTCTCAACGTCAACAGTGAAGAGGCGACTCCGGGATGCTGGCCTTCTAGGCAGAGTTGCAAAGAAAAACCCATATCTCAGACTGGCCAATAAAAATAAAAGATTAAGACGGGCAAAAGAACACAGACACTGAACAGAGGAAGATTGGAAAAAAAGTATTATGGACGACGAATCTAAGTTTGAGGTGTTCAGATCACAAAGAAGAACATTCTTGAGACAGAAAAAATGAAAAGATGCTGGAGGAGTGCTTGACGCCATCTGTCAAGCATGATGGCGGCAATGTGATGGTCTGGGGTGCTTTGGTGGTGGTAAAGTGGGAGATTTGTACAGGGTAAAAGGCATCTTGAAGAAGGAAGGCCATCTCTCCATTTTGCAACGCCATGCCATACCCTGTGGACGCCGCTTAAATTGGAGCCAATTTCCTCCTACAACAGGACAATGACCCAAAGCACAGCTCTAAACTATTCAATAACTATTTGGGGAAAAAGCAGTCAGCTGGTATTCTGTCTATTATAGAGTGGCCAGCACAGTCACCGGATCTCAACCCTACTGAACTGTTGTGGGAGCAGCTTGACCGTAAGAAGTGCCCATCAAGCCAATCTAATTTGCGGGAGGTGTTTCAGGAAGCATGGGGTGAAATCTCTTCAGATTACCTCAACAAATTGACAACTAGAATGCCAAAGGTCTGCAAGGCTGTAATGGCTGCAAATTGAGGATTCTTTGACGAAAGCGAAGTTTGAAAGACACAATTATTATTTCAATTAAAAATCATTATTTATAACCTTGTCAACGTCTTGACTATATTTCCTATTCATTTTGCAACTCATTTCATGTATGTTTTCATGGAAAACAAGGACATTTCTAAGTGACCCCAAACTTTTGAACGGTAGTGTATAAGTCTCAAAGAGCACTCCACACCTGGATTTTGCAACATTTGCAAATAATTATTTTCAAAATTCTTCAAGCTCTGTCAAATTGGTAGTTGATCATTGCTAGACAACCATTTTCAGGTTTTGCCATAGATTTTCAAGCAGATTTAAGTCAAAACTGTAACTCGGCCACTGTCTTCTTGGTAAGCAACTCCAGTGTAGATTTAGCTTTGTGTTTTGGGTTATTGTCCTGCTGAAAAGTGAATTAATCTCCCAGTGTCTGGTGGAAAGCAGACAACCAGGTTTTCCTCTTGCATTTTGCCTGTGCTTAGCTTCATTCCGTTTATTTTTTATCCTGAAAATCTCCCCAGTCCTTAACAATTACAAGAATACCCATAACATGATGCAGCCACCACTATGCTTGAAAATATGGAGCGTGGTACTCAGTAATGTGGATTGGATTTGCCGCAAACAACATGTTGTATTCAGCACAAAAAGTGAATTGCTTTGCCACATGTTTTGCAGTATTACTTTAGTACCTTGTTGCAAACAGGATGCACGTTTTTGAATCTTTTTTATTCTATACAGGCTTCCTTCTTTTGACTGTCAATTAGGTTAGTATTGTGGAGTAACTACAATGCTGTTGATCGTCTGACACTGCAGGATTTGAGTCCCTGGCGGCGTAGTGTTACTGATGGTAGGCTTTGTTACTTTGGTCCCAGCTTTCTGCAGGTCATTTACTAGGTCCCCCCGTGTGGTTCTGGGATTTTTGCTCACCGTTTTTGTGATCATTTTGACCCCACGTGGTGAGATCTTGCGTGGAGCCCCAGATAGAGGGTGATTATCAGTGGTCTTGTATGTCTTCCATTTCCTAATAATTGCTCCCACAGTTGATTTCTTCAAACCAAGCTGCTTACCTATTGCAGATTCAGTCTTCTCTATTGCAGATTCAGTCTTCCCAGCCTGGTGCAGGTCTACAATTTTGTTTCTGGTGTCCTTTGACAGCTCTTTGGTCTTGGCCATAGTGGAGTTTGGAGTGTGACTGTTTGAGGTTGTGGAAAGGTGTCTTTTATACTGATAACAAGTTCAAACATGTGCCATTAATACAGGTAACGAGTGAAGGACAGAGGAGCCTCTTAAAGAAGAAGTTACAGGTCTGTGAGAGCCAGAAATCTTGCTTGTTTGTAGGTGACCAAATACTTATTTTCCACCATAATTTGCAAATAAATTCATTAAAAATCCTACAGTGAGTTTCTGGATTTTTTCTCCTCATTTTGTCTGTCATAGTTGAAGTGTACCTATGATGAAAATTACAGGCCTCTCATCTTTTTAAGTGGGAGAACTTGCACAATTGGTGGCTGACTAAATACTTTTTTGCCCCACTGTATATATTCTTAATTTCATTCCTTTAGATTAGTGTGTATTGTTGTGAAATTGTTAGATATTACTGCACTGTTGTAGCTAGAAACACAAGCATTTCGCTACACCCGCAATAACATCTACTAAACATGTGTATGTGACAAACCAAATGTGATTTAATTTGAATAGGTGCCCTTCTTTGCGAGCCATTGGAAAACCTCCCTGAGTCTTTGTGGTTGAGGGACCTTACAGATCATTTTATGTGTGTGGTACAGAGATAAGGCAGTCGTTTAAAAATCATGATAAACACTATTATTGCACACAGAGTGAGTCCATGCAACTTATGTGACTTGTTTAGCGAATTTTTACTCCTGAACTTATTTAGCCTTGCCATAACAAAGGGATTAAATACTAATTGACTCAAGACATTACAGCTTTTACTTTAAGTAATTTGTAAAATAAATAGAAAACATAATTCCACTTTGACATTATGGGGTAGTGTGTGTAGGCCAGTGATAATATTTGTAACAAATGTTTATCTACTGGCTTCCTAAGTTGCGTAGCGGTCTAAGGCACTGCATCGCCGGCTTTACTTGGCTCATCGCACTCTAGTGCCTCCTTGTGGCGGGCCGGGCACCTGCAGGCTGACTTCAGTCGTCAGTTGAGCGATGTTTCCTTCGACACATTGGTGCAGCTGGCTTCCGGGTTGAGTGGGTAGGTGTTAAGAAGCGCAATTTGGCAGGTCATGTTTCTGAGGAAGCATGACTCAATCGCCATCTCTCCCAAGCCCATTGGGGAGTTGCAGCGATAAGACAAGATCGTAATTGGATATCAAAAAATTGGGGAGAAAAGGGGGGTAAAATACAAAACAATTATAAAATCTATTTTAAATTCAGGCTGTAACACAACAAAATGTGGAAAACGTCAAGGGGTATGAATACTTTCTGAAATCTCTGTACATATTTAGCTTCCTTTTGCAAGCTAAGACAGAATAGATCAGTGGTCATCCGCCATGGTCCAAGAGAGCCACATTGTCTTTAGGATACGCAATTCCATCAGCTGTTTAGTTCTTACTTGGAACACAAGTCTACACACCCTGTAGCTCTCCAGGACCAGGAGGGGTGGCAGTGACCTCCGGCACATCTTTATCTCACCTCCTCGTCTGAGTCGTCCTCTCCTTCCTTCTTGTCCTTTTTCTCCCCTATCAGGTCCAGCTCGGGGAACTGGCTGAGGTTGGTGCTGTCCTCAGGGGGCAGCTCCACCGTTATGTCCAATTGCTGGGACACACCTGAATGGTTGGCAGCCTGTTCCAGAGTACCCATCTGGATAGAGAGAGAATAAGAATGTTTGAGTGGTTGAGTAGGGGGTTGAGTATGGGCAAAAGGTAGAAGGTCATACTTCTACTATCAAAAAGCACTAATGAGATCTTCCAGTGGATACAATATCAAACCCCAACAAGCCTTATATGCTTGACAAACTGCCTTTGAAAGTTTCCCTAGCCATAGTTAAACAGGGCTTGAGCGAAGAGAGGAGGAAAGAGGCACTCACGGGCAAGGCTGGCTCTGTGTCCTGGGCCTTGCGTTTCTGGCCGTGCATGGAGGAGGGTGGGGGCATGACTGACTCGTCCAGGGTGGTCCTGCTGCCCTCCATGGCCGATGCCTGCAGTACACTGGGCTCCTCCAGGATGGTCTGGTCTGGAGCGCATACAATTACACACAGACAGAACATTAAACTACAGTAATCAAAGAAAGGTATTGAGTACAAGTACATGAGTGTTATGGATGAGGATCAGATGAAGTGCTTATGTCAGATTGGGAGTCTGTCTGTTCCACTGGAGTTGAAGAAATTCCAATAGTACTACTTTGAGTGTATCTACTTTGAATACCAGCCTATGTCTTAATGTGACCATGTGGAGAGTTGGCCCTCTAGCCTACAATGGCATCTACTGTAGAGGAATGCACTGTTGACATTCGGCAGTGAGTTAACTGAGTGGAGTATCTCACCGATGATGTCCCTCTGCATGACCTCCTCTCTGGGCACCTCAGGGTTCTCCAGGTCCTTCAAGAACTCATCCAGGCTGTCTGCCTCACCTCCCTTCCGCCTCTTCCTCATGTCATCTGGAACCAGGGGGGTCAGGGTGCGGGTGAACATCTACAGAAAGAGAAAGAGAGGGGGAGAAAGAGAGAGAGGATAGAGTCAGTGTTAGGCTAGGTAGAAACAACAATGCACAAAACCCCTAAAAATAGTGGCTACATTATGTCCTCACAAACTGATTGTTGAGAATAGAAACATATAGAAAAGCTCTAATGAAATAGATTTAGGAATTAACATAAACACATCTGGGGGGGGAAACAGAAAAGCCATTGCCAGGTGCTGGATTGAACACAATAACAGTACACAGCCCTTGTTTGTCTAACTACCAGACCAGTTGCTGGGTTACCTTGAGAAGCCTGCTGTTCCAGAGGGGCTGTGCTGGCAGAGAGAAGAGCTTCTCCACGCCTCCCGTCTCTTTCCACATCATCAGCTTCTTGGTGGGCGGCGCAAGGTCCAGAGTGGTGACGATGTCAGAGTAGTCGCTGAGCTGGGCACGGATGGTCTTGCTATCCAGCTCCTTCAGGTTGTCCACAATCAGCTTCCTCTTCCTCTTGGCTTTGGTTTCCTTCACTGTGAGGAGTAAAGAGAAAATAACTTGTAAGTGAATAGTGACATTTGGTGGCAGCAGTGGGATCCAGGGTGGTAGGGGTGCCTTGAAGAACAAGCAGGTGTTGAAGATCTTTTGTGTGCTACTAAACTCCAAGACGAGAGCAGTGGTGCTCCTAAGTGAATACGTTATGGCATAGATCTATGTGATGTAGTGACATACATAATATGACTATCAGAATTTGAGAGATTGTGGGCTGCTGACCTGTGATGTCGATGGGCTCCAGGGCGAAAGCCTCCTCCTCGTTGTGCACCAGCGTGGTCTGCTCTGTCTGGTCCTGCATGGCGGGCAGGGGCTCTGCTGGGCCTGAGTCTGGGCTGTCTGGACCTCCCGCTATACACACAACATTTAGAAAAATATAAAAACATACAATACCTAATACAAAAGAGTTCGCTTAGACCATGTTGTTCGAAACATTGTTATGGGAACAGCATATGGTAAGTGTTGCAACTTACGTGAGAGGGCATCAAAGTCATCTTCGACATCGTGTTCCTGCAGCCTCAGCACGCTCTCTGTGATGGCGGGAGGGTCATCGAAAATGCCACCCCCATCCTTGTTACTTAGGAGCTTGTCAACTAGAAACAGGCATGAAAGTGGCAATGCTCAGCAGGAATTAAAGCTGTAATATGTAACTTTTTGGGCAAACTGACCAAATTCACATAGAAATTTGAGTTATAGATCTGTGATTCATTGAAAACAAATCTTTAAAAGTATATATGTTCTAGGTGTGCTATTTCTATGCTTCCTATTCTTAAGTTTCGTTTTTCGATTAAATCTGTATTGCTGAAGTTATTGCATGATTGAAATTTAAACTTAATTTTCAATTGAGCTGACATGTAGCATTTAAGGCGTCCGCAGGCTTCCCATCTGAAATAGTCCGGAAGAGTTGGTACATATATTCTGACTACATTTTGTGACGTTTTTGTTTGTTCTGGTCTTCGGCAATTTATTTTTTGGGCTGTTCGTGCACACACAAAAATGTCTTGAGGCAAGCCGGTAGCCGAAGTCTACAACTCTTCATCGGTCACTGGTCAACAGCAGTTCAACGGCTCAGACACAAGACCTAAGTGGCAGGTTCTACAGACAATCACGGACTACAAAAATAAAATCAGCCACATCACAGACACTGACGTCTTGCTTCCAGACAAACTAAACACCTTCTTTGCCCGCTTTGCGGACCACACAGTGCCACCAAGGACTGTGGGCTCTCCTTCTCCGTGGCCGACATGAGTAAGACATTTAAACGTGTTAACCCTCGCAAGGCTGCCGGCCCAGACGGCATCCTTAGCCACGTCTTCAGAGCATGCGCAGACCAGCTGGTTGGTGTGTTTAAGGACATATTCAATCTCTCCCTATCCCAGTCTGCTGTCCCCACATGCTTCAAGATGGCCACCATTGTTCCTGTACCCAAGAAGGCAAAGGTAACGGTACTAAATGACTATCGCCCCGTAGCACTCACTTCTGTCATCATGAAGTGCTTTGAGAGACTAGTCAAGGATCATATCACCTCCACCCTAGACCCACTTCAATTTGTATACCGCCCCAATAGGTCCACAGGCCGCCATCACACTGCCCTATCCCATCTGGACAAGGGGAATAGCTATGTAAGAATGCTGTTCATTGACTACAGCTCAGCATTCAACACCATAGTACCCTCCAAGCTCATCATTAACTTTGAACTTTGAGGCCCTGGGTCTCAACCCCGCCCTGTGTGATTGGGTCCTGGACATCCTGACGGGCAGCCCCTAGGTGGTGAAGGTAGGAAACAAGATCTCCACTTCGCTGATCCTCAACACTGGGGCCCCACAAGGGTGCATGCTCAGCCCCCTCCTGTACTCCCTGTTCATCCATGACTGCGTGGCCATGCACGCCTCCAACTTGATCAAGGTTGCAGATAACATTAGTAGGCTTGATCACCAACAACGACGAGACAGCGTACAGGAAGGAGGTGAGGGCCCTGGGAGTGTGGTGTCAGGATAACCACCTCTCACTCAACGTCAACAAAACAAAGGAGATGATAGTGGACTTTAGGAAACAGCAAAGGGAGCACTCCCCTATCCACATCGAAGGGACAGCGGTGGAGAAGGTGTAAAGTTAAGTTCCTCGGCGTACACATCACGGACAAACTGAAATGGTCCACCCACACAGACAGTGTGGTGAAGAAGGCGCAACAGCACCGCTTCAACCTCAGGAGGCTGAAGAAATTTGTCTTGTCACCTAAAATCCTCACAAAATTTTACAGATGCACAATTGAGCTTCCTGTCGGGTTGTATCACAGCCTGGTATGGCAACTGCACCACCCACAACCGCAAGGCTCTCCAGAGGGTGGTGCGGTCTGCACAACGCATCACCGGGGGCAAACTACCTGCCCGCCTGGACACCTACAGCACCCGATGTCACAGGAAGTCTAAAAATATCATCATGGACAACAACCACCCGAGCCACTGCCTGTTCACCCCGCTATCATCCAGAAGGCGAGGTCAGTACAGGTGCATCAAAGCTGGGACTGAGAGACAGCTTCTATCTCAAGGCCATCAGACTGTTAAACAGCCATCACCAGCACAGAGAGGCTGCTGCCTACATACAGACTTGAAATCATTGGCCACTAACAAAGGGATCAGTAGTCATTTTATTAATGTTTACATGTCTTGCATTACTCATCCCTTATGTATATACTGTATTTTATACCATCTATTGCATCTCGCCTATGCCGCTCGGATGTCATTCCATCCTTTTACTTAGATGTGTGTGTTATTAGGTAGTTGTTGTGGAATTGTTAGATTACTTGTTAGATATTGCTGCACTGTCGGAACTAGAAGCACAAGCATTTCGCGACACTCGCAATAACATCTGCTAACCATGTGTATATGACCAGTAAAATTTGATTTGAACAGATGGGACTCTTCAATGAAGTGTTTGTTGTAATTCAACGAGAGACTAATCATTTTCATGCACCGTTTTTCACTTGAGAAATACTGCATCTTAGTTAGATGTGAAATTGTGCGACTAAGATCCTCTGCAAAAAAGGAAAAATTAATGACAGATTTCTCGAGTTATCTTAGATTAGATCTGGCTACGGCGTCTTAAGATGAACGAACAGTACTATTGGCACTAAGGTCTATTAAGGGAGTCAAGCACACTCGTTCGGTTCATCTAGCTGAGTTCAGCTAGGCGCCAGTCGAACTGAATCATACAGAAGGCTTTACCATGAATGCAGTCTCCGACGAAACAGGAACATTGTCTTTAAATTTCTATGGCGCTGTATGTAGCGCAGCTCTTCAGCACTACAGATTGAATCAAGCCACAGGGTTTTTACACCAGATACAACCATTATGTAAACAATCAATTGGCCACATTAGTCATGGAGGAGGCAAGGGCTATGTCCCATTTACTTCTCCTTCCTCCCACACCTGTGCACACTTCAGGAGGAAGGGGATATTATTGAAACGCACCCAAGGAGACAAGGAAAGAAAGAATTTGGTCATAGCCCCAACCCAGGTTATCCTTCCTTTCTTCTTACCCAGCATGCCTCCTTCGCTGTCAGCCATGGGGATCTCTCCAAAGTCATCTTTGTACTGGTCGTCATACTCCAGGTGGTTGGACTTGTCTGTGATCTGGGCCTCAGAGGTCTCTGGGTCTAGGAGCAGGTTGGAGGCTGATGCACCGTGGATGATGTCCCCCTCGAAGGCACTCTCTTCCCGCATCATCTCCCGGTCATCCATCCCAAAGTCAGCTGGAGGGGAGAAAACACTGAATATGTTAGAATGAGTTTTCGGGATGTGTATGTACAGCAGTAATGAGTGGCGGGCTTTGTCACACTGGGAAGGGAGGAGCTTGGAATAGACTGGAGTATGGGTGCATTTCAATAATCTGCCTGGATATGAAACTATGGTGAAAACATGGTAGACCACTACCAAGCATTTGCTATCACCTATCCATATCAGTGCAGATGAGGTAAAGGAGATGAAAAAGGAAGCAACTACAGACTATTGAGATGCAGCCATGGTTTAGGTCGAGGAGTGAGATGGTGAAAGGATTGGACTGGGAGGCCTGGCTACATACCGAAGTCAATCTCCTGCAGCAGGTTCAGGTTGCCCACCTCCTCCCTCATGGTGATCTCTTCCACTCGACTCTGGTTCAATGTGAACTGCTTGGTTACGTCGATGTCACTGCAAATACAACATAAATCACTACCACTGAGCAAAGAAACACCTAGTGCGCTGGGTACAAGCAAACCGTTACCAGTAAGAGCATACAGAACTCCTGCAGGAGACTGAAAAGATTTGGCATGGGTCCTCAGATCCTCAAAAAGTTCTACAGCTGCACCATCGAAATCATCCTGACTGGTTGCATCACCGCCTGGTTTGGCAAGTCCTCTATATCCGACCGCAAGGTGCTACAGAGGGTAGCGTGTACAGCCCAGTACAACACTGGGGCCAAGCTTCCTGCCATCCAGGGACCTCTATACCAGATGGTGTCAGAGGAAGGCCCTAAAAATTGGCATACTGTTCTTTCTGCTACCACATGGCAAGCGGTACCAGAGCGCCAAGTCTGGGCCCAAAAGGCTCCTTAACAGCTTTTACCCCCAAGTCATAAGACCGCTGAACAATTAATCAAATGGCCACATGGACTATTTGTATTGACCCCCCTTTACGCTGCTGCTACTACTCTGTTTATTATGTATGCATAGTCACTTTACCCCTACATACATGTACATATGACCTCAATTACCTTGACTAACCTGTACCCCCACACATTGACTCAGTATCGGTATCCCCTGTATATAGCCTTGTTATTGTGTTACTTTTTTAACTTTAGTTTATTTCACAAATATTTTATCACTCTGCACTGTTCGCTAAGGGCTTGTAAGTACGCATTTCACGGTAAGGTCTACTACACCTTTTGTATTCGGCTCATGTGACAAATCAAATTTGATGCGAACATATACATCAATGGAGACACAGCACTCATCAGAGCTTCATGGCAAATCTCAAATGATGACATGCAGGACTCACTCTAGGTCTGGTAGTGGTTGGTCGAAGTCGTGGAACTCTTCTGGCATGGTGATGGCGTTGTAGGCAGCTTCTCTGTTCTCCTCTGGCAGATCCACCACACCTGAAAGGACAGGGATGGAGGCAGGGGTCAGGCCAGCTCAAACCCACATAGTACACAGCCATAACATCTACCAACAATGTTAGTACTGTCTAGCAGCCCAGTGTGCCACTCACAAGTTTCATATTGGGACTCTTTTCAGGGGCCCCAATTTCAGTTCATTCAACAATATATGCCAACTAACAGTAAAATTAAGATTTAAAGTAGATGGCTGTTGAGCCAAACTGTAACTAAGAGTCTTGAATGTAAATCAACAAAGAAGATGTTGGACCAGTCCAGCCGCCTAGCCAATATATTACCTGGTCTGAAGGCCATCTTGATCTTGATGAAAGCCTCGTTACAGTCAGCCAACAAGTACTTGGCTTTCCTGTTGTAGATCCTCACCACCCCCAGGAGCAGATGACCTGATGTACGCAGGGCCATTTTCACCTGGATAAATACATAATAAGAAAGAATGTAATTGAATCTAACACCGTTCAGAAATACATTTACCCCCTATGGCAAGATAATTCACTTCAAATCTCTAGTACGCTCATCTACCAAGCCCTGACCCACAGCAAGTGTGTTGAAAATGTACACACTTCTACCGGTTCACGCAACACTAGTCTGTCAAAGTACCCTTAGAGCAGCATTAACCTAGTGGAGACTAGAGAGCGCAGCACATGACAGAAACACATAATAGAAGCGCTGTATGGATAATAGCTTGTTTACCTTGGGGCAGATGATGCTCTCCACACTGCTCTCCAGGTTGCATTCAAACACATGAGCCTTGGTGAGCTTCTTATCCCAGTGGGCCGCTAGCCAGATCTTGGCCAGCGGCCCACGCTTGCTGAGTACAAAGTGGGCGTAAAACATTGACCCAGCACCTTCTCACCCAAGGGGGGAGGAGGGGACGGGACCGCCGACTTGCAGGGACAAAGGTTAGAGACTGCTGTTAGAAAAAACGTCCAGTCACAAGAGGTAATACACTTTGATGGTCATATTGAATATGGAAAGATTGGACTTTCAGAAATAAATTTTATATTGCCACGCATTAACCGTCATTTTTATACTACTTCATTACTCAATATCTGTCAAAGTAACATTTGAGTGTGTCATCAGTCCTCGGTGCTGGCAGACCAACGACACTCACACTATATTGCATGACGAAAGTGCGTTGTGGATGAATGTTAATAAAATGGATGAACAACAATGATTGAATACTCAGAAATTAAATTAAGTAATTAAATAACAAACTCAAAATTGCGCAATTTTGTGATTTGTTTACCTGACCGAATAATTTACGGCTACATCTGTCAAACTAACTAGCTTCAAGTAGCGACTGAGGCCCAATCTGGTCATTGTCCTGATTATTTGGTACCCTCCATGGAGGTGGAGGATTTGTGTTGGTCTTGATACCGACAGAGTTCGTTTTGTAAATTTAACAACATATGATACTTATTAAACACATCGAATATTTATTAACAATGCACAACTAGCTCTGTCATAAAAAAAAGTATGACTACAACTAAGTGAGTTAGGAACCAATCGTTTAGATTGTAAAAAAATACAAAATAATAACGGGGCCTCGGCGCGAGCCAAACAACAGCCCCGATAGCTATCTTTGTGGGTTTTGCAGGAGACGTGAGCGCCAGTGGTACATATTTGTACGTTTTGGTACAATATTGCGTTCCAGATTAATAAACAAATGTGAAGCTAGCTAAATACCCACAGTACAACAGGTAAATAGCTAGTATACTAGGCTAGCTAATGTTACCGAGCAGTGTGTGCGACGTAATCAACAACCCCGTGTCATTTCCAAAACAGAGCGCGTATTCTGATAAGATTTTTGGTTTGTGTATACCATTTTTTTTTTAATCTAACATGCAAAACATTTGCTATATTCCAGTAGTTGAACGTATATTTAAAATGTAAATCAACTCACCAATTACGCTCCAATTTTTCGGGGCGGCTGTACTGTAGTTTACTTTTTCCACCCCTCCTCTTCCTCCTCCCACTGAAAACAAACAAGATGGCAGCAACCATTTTTGGTCTCTTGCACGGAGAAGCCCCTGACTGCAGTGTGCAGTTCTGGGCCGGGCTCAATGTGGGCGGAGTCATTCTTCGGGGCCGGGCTCAATGTGGGTGGAGTCAAACGCGTTTAACCAAAACATTTCCCGGTCTCCTTCAAGGTCACCCAAGTTCTTAATCGAACCTGACCTACATGGATAAAAATATAAACCATGGAAGTAAGTGAGACTGTCATTATGCATAATGTACTTTGTAATATTCATGTTATACCAGTACAGTGGTACATTTTCATATGACCAACTACCGCACCGATGTTAGCATGGGTTAATTAGCGCCCATTTGCACGTGAGGGAATCTGCTCTCAATGAGGGAATCTTATTTGGACAAATTTGCCTACTTGAGCAGTAAGCCTAGGTTTGTAGTCATGTAATCAATTTGATTTTCTGTGTTCAATGTATGCCTTATTGTGTTTGACTGGCTTTAAACGTGTATTGTTGATGCCATTCCCTTAGTTACACATAGCGAGTCTACACAGCCTACACATAGTATATACAATAATGAAATCATTATTATTATTATTTACGATTATCATTATTTTTGTTATCATACCTATCAAACTTAACAACCTACTCTTTAACTGTACATTGCAATGGAAGCACAGTGTGATTTCACTGAGTTATGTATAAATTATGAAATATTCATCACTAGTGCATATAATGTTTTTGGGATACCCATCCGATTGTGTGATTTTCTTTTTCAAAGGAAAACATGCAGCAAATTAGGCCATGGTGGCGCCTAGTTCTCCTGCAGAACTTTCCCAATGCCGTAAGTATTGAACATCATAAAAACGTTTCATTTGCATCCTTAAAATCACTTGTTTCACTGACCTGAATATATTTTCATATTGAATGTATGTCATTCACTCACTAAGGTCTGAAGAAGAGAGGTTGAAAGATCGAAAAAGGCGGCAAAAACAAAACGCACTACAGGTAGGAGTCGTATGATGAGTGGTATAGTCTTAAACCAATGTTTAAAGACTTAAACCGCCCCCCCCCCCCCCTCCAATATATTTTAGGATGATGTAGAAGACGCCCCGAGAAGTCACAGCATGTCACTTCAGCATCCAGCTCTGCAGGATCAGGTACTGTATAGGGTATTAGCTAAAGTAAGGTGCATTCTTGTACAGTGCCTTGCAAAAGTATTCGGCCCCCTTGAACTTTGCGACCTTTTGCCACATTTCAGGCTTCAAACATAAAGATATAAAACTGTATTTTTTTGTGAAGAATCAACAACAAGTGGGACACAATCATGAAGTGGATGACATTTATTGGATATTTCAAACTTTTTTAACAAATCAAAAACTGAAAAATTGGGCGTGCAAAAATATTCAGCCCCCTTAAGTTAATACTTTGTAGCGCCACCTTTTGCTGCGATTACAGCTGTAAGTCGCTTGGGGTATGTCTCTATCAGTTTTGCACATCGAGAGGCTGAATTTTTTTTCCCATTCCTCCTTGCAAAACAGCTTGAGCTCAGTGAGGTTGGATGGAGAGCATTTGTGAACAGCAGTTTTCAGTTCTTTCCACAGATTCTCGATTGGATTCAGGTCTGGACTTTGACTTGGCCATTCTAACACCTGGATATGTTTATTATTGAACCATTCCATTGTAGATTTTGCTTTATGTTTTGGATCATTGTCTTGTTGGAAGACAAATCTCCGTCCCAGTCTCAGGTATTTTGCAGACTCCATCAGGTTTTCTTCCAGAATGGTCCTGTATTTGGCTCCATCCATCTTCCCATCAATTTTAACCATCTTCCCTGTCCCTGCTGAAGAAAAGCAGGCCTAAACCATGATGCTGCCACCACCATGTTTGACAGTGGGGATGGTGTGTTCAGCTGTGTTGCTTTTACGCCAAACATAACGTTTTGCATTGTTGCCAAAAAGTTCAATTTTGGTTTCATCTGACCAGAGCACCTTCTTCCACATGTTTGGTGTGTCTCCCAGGTGGCTTGTGGCAAACTTTAAACAACACTTTTTATGGATATCTTTAAGAAATGGCTTTCTTCTTGCCACTCTTCCATAAAGGCCAGATTTGTGCAATATACGACTGATTGTTGTCCTATGGACAGTCTCCCACCTCAGCTGTAGATCTCTGCAGTTCATCCAGAGTGATCATGGGCCTCTTGGCTGCATCTCTGATCAGTCTTCTCCTTGTATGAGCTGAAAGTTTAGAGGGACGGCCAGGTCTTGGTAGATTTGCAGTGGTCTGATACTCCTTCCATTTCAATATTATCGCTTGCACAGTGCTCCTTGGGATGTTTAAAGCTTGGGAAATCTTTTTGTATCCAAATCCGGCTTTAAACTTCTTCACAACAGTATCTCGGACCTGCCTGGTGTGTTCCTTGTTCTTCATGATGCTCTCTGCGCTTTTAACGGACCTCTGAGACTATCACAGTGCAGGTGCATTTATACGGAGACTTGATTACACACAGGTGGATTGTATTTATCATCATCAGTCATTTAGGTCAACATTGGATCATTCAGAGATCCTCACTGAACTTCTGGAGAGAGTTTGCTGCACTGAAAGTAAAGGGGCTGAATAATTTTGCACGCCCAATTTTTCAGTTTTTGATTTGTTAAAAAAGTTTGAAATATCCAATAAATGTCGTTCCACTTCATGATTGTGTCCCACTTGTTGTTGATTCTTCACAAAAAAATACAGTTTTATATCTTTATGTTTGAAGCCTGAAATGTGGCAAAAGGTCGCAAAGTTCAAGGGGGCCGAATACTTTCGCAAGGCACTGTATACACATCCCTAGAGGTTCCTTTACATTACTTATTGACCACAATCTGTTTTCTTTCTAGGTGATACTGAAAACAAAATGCACGGTGAGCTGTGAACTGGTTATGTAGTCTACTGTGTGTAATGCTGAAAGCTTGATGCATGGCAAGACATAATAGTTGTGATGACTTGAGTAGTTATATATATATATATATATATCACTGAAAACCCCTTTTAGTAATAGTGGCTTTTGTTTGCATGGTGGTATTGTGAAAGTAGGTTGTAATTTGACTTGATCAACCAATTAGGCACTACTCTTAATATTTATTCTTCCTTTTTCTTCAAGGAAGCAGATGTTCTTATAAGGGACACCTTAGAGGCAGCAAGGTAGTGTGAACTCCAAACATTTAAAGCCACTGTTTCCCTCCCCAGTGTAATTGGGATGGACAGGGAAGACTCCATTACAACCCTTAAAGGACTACGGTTGTATGATGGCCTGGATGAAGAGGAAAATATTATCAAGGAACCATTCATGTTACAGAGAGATTGAGATGTTCTATGTGGAGGCAGTTGACAACAATAACATTACTGTCTTTGCCTCTTGAGTAGCAGGAGTGAAGCCATTTTTGAGGAGTGGTCAAACCTTTTTTTTGTCTGCTGTGTTAATTGTTTCAATTGTTAATTGTGTTAAGTTGTTTAGTAAAGATGACGTTGAAGTCACCCGAGTCTCTGATCTCTGTACTGGAGCTGGTATAACTTAATGTACAAAGCACATTCAGCTTGTCAGTATGTCTATATGGTATAGTCTGTCTCCATTCTCATGAGGAAAGTAAATAGCATTATAAATAAGGATAGGTAGTAATTGTGTGTGTATATATACAGTGCCTTGCGAAAGTATTCGGCCCCCTTGAACTTTGCGACCTTTTGTCACATTTCAGGCTTCAAACATAAAGATATAAAACTGTATTTTTTTGTGAAGAATCAACAACAAGTGGGACACAATCATGAAGTGGAACAACATTTATTGGATATTTCAAACTTTTTTAACAAATCAAAAACTGAAAAATTGGGCGTGCAAAATTATTCAGCCCCTTTACTTTCAGTGCAGCAAACTCTCTCCAGAAGTTCAGTGAGGATCTCTGAATGATCCAATGTTGACCTAAATGACTAATGATGATAAATACAATCCACCTGTGTGTAATCAAGTCTCCGTATAAATGCACCTGCACTGTGATAGTCTCAGAGGTCCGTCAAAAGCGCAGAGAGCATCATGAAGAACAAGGAACACACCAGGCAGGTCCGAGATACTGTTGTGAAGAAGTTTAAAGCCGGATTTGGATACAAAAAGATTTCCCAAGCTTTAAACATCCCAAGGAGCACTGTGCAAGCGATAATATTGAAATGGAAGGAGTATCAGACCACTGCAAATCTACCAAGACCTGGCCGTCCCTCTAAACTTTCAGCTCATACAAGGAGAAGACTGATCAGAGATGCAGCCAAGAGGCCCATGATCACTCTGGATGAACTGCAGAGATCTACAGCTGAGGTGGAAGACTCTGTCCATAGGACAACAATCAGTCGTATATTGCACAAATCTGGCCTTTATGGAAGAGTGGCAAGAAGAAAGCCATTTCTTAAAGATATCCATAAAAAGTGTTGTTTAAAGTTTGCCACAAGCCACCTGGGAGACACACCAAACATGTGGAAGAAGGTGCTCTGGTCAGATGAAACCAAAATTGAACTTTTTGGCAACAATGCAAAACGTTATGTTTGGCGTAAAAGCAACACAGCTGAACGCACCATCCCCACTGTCAAACATGGTGGTGGCAGCATCATGGTTTGGGCCTGCTTTTCTTCAGCAGGGACAGGGAAGATGGTTAAAATGTATGGGAAGATGGATGGAGCCAAATACAGGACCATTCTGGAAGAAAACCTGATGGAGTCTGCAAAAGACCTGAGACTGGGACGGAGATTTGTCTTCCAACAAGACAATGATCCAAAACATAAAGCAAAATCTACAATGGAATGGTTCAATAATAAACATATCCAGGTGTTAGAATGGCCAAGTCAAAGTCCAGACCTGAATCCAATTGAGAATCTGTGGAAAGAACTGAAAACTGCTGTTCACAAATGCTCTCCATCCAACCTCACTGAGCTCGAGCTGTTTTGGAAAGAGGAATGGGAAAACATTTCAGTCTCTCGATGTGCAAAACTGATAGAGACATACCCCA
Source organism: Oncorhynchus clarkii lewisi (assembly GCF_045791955.1). Classification (NCBI taxonomy): domain Eukaryota; kingdom Metazoa; phylum Chordata; class Actinopteri; order Salmoniformes; family Salmonidae; genus Oncorhynchus; species Oncorhynchus clarkii. Next base: position 36,114,756 of record NC_092178.1, on the reverse strand, counting down.
AGCGACTTACAGCTGTAATCGCAGCAAAAGGTGGCGCTACAAAGTATTAACTTAAGGGGGCTGAATAATTTTGCACGCCCAATTTTTCAGTTTTTGATTTGTTAAAAAAGTTTGAAATATCCAATAAATGTCGTTCCACTTCATGATTGTGTCCCACTTGTTGTTGATTCTACACAAAAAAATACAGTTTTATATCTTTATGTTTGAAGCCTGAAATGTGGCAAAAGGTCGCAAAGTTCAAGGGGGCCGAATACTTTCGCAAGGCACTGTGTATATATATATATATATATATGCTCAATGAAATAATATAAGTTATAACATTTATCAACACAATTTTAACAGTACATGACATGCATAACAAGTCTGTTGTTCACTGCAGCAATATCAGTAACTTGTCTCATAGCATGAAGCACAAAGTGTTGCAACACATCTGCTGGTACCACTTTATATAATATTTCTTAAGATCTTCAAAAATGAAATATGTTTGTATTTAACGTGTGTGTTTGTATTCAGTGTGTAACCGTCAAACCTCATACAAAAAATGTGGGCGGGGTCAAATGTTTGACTCCGCCCACATCAAGCCTGGCCCGAATTGCACACTGCAGTCAGGGGTACTTGGCTTCCACCTGCAAGTATGGGTAACTGCATACGTGGGTGGGTCATCAGAAGTGGGAGGATCAACAGCGATAGGCGTTACATCAACCATGTGAAACAAGGTTGGGAGAGCTAAGTCACTCTATTCTTAATACTATGAGAATCATACTGTGGCTTTTGAATGTTAACAAAACACAACAAACTCCTAACTAAATATGAAAATAAAAGTAATTTTTAAGGCGGTTATTAGTCTACCAGTTTTTCATTTACCAATAAATCATAATTAGGCCTATAACTCATGATGTTTGTTCGACTACCATTGGATGACAATACAATTGTTTTTTTGTGAATAAGGCTCATTACAATTACTCTTGTATAATTGGGAAGCAAACAGCCTACAGGTTTTTCATTTAGCAATACATCTGTTTGATTGTTATAACCAGGGGTGAGAGTATATGTGAAAGTATATTTAATTTCTTCCCGGTACGGGATCTCCTTTGTGAGCGCACGCAGCTGCACCAACATTATTTATGGGTGGCCGCCCTAAGCGAGACAAGAAATTGCCACCCTCACTCAATTTGAGCCCTGTTTTTATTTTTGTTTAACTAGTCAAGTCAGTTAAGAATAAATTATTATTTACAATGACACCTCCCTGGTCACAAAACCATGTACATTGGTTATATATCTCACATTTCGTCATAAATGTCCCTCCTCCTCTCAGATACAATGGCAATATAGTTCACAAGCCTTCTCACATTGTCTGCCACCTGTTAAACAATCTACTACAAGCCCAAGGTCTCTCCCCTCCCTGGGTAGGGACAGAATGTCCTGTAAGGAACATAGTATTCCAGCCGGTCTGACGATAGCTCCATTCGTTTCTACCAAGGAACAGAAAGTCCTTGTTATAATTCTTGACTAAAACTACACACCTTATATTCAGTATTATGATTATAATAAGATTCATACAGTAACAGAGTAGTATTCTGTTTAGTTATAATTCTAAGCTAAATGTATACATAATTTAGGCATTATTCATAAAAATCCCATAACAGTACTGTACTATACTGTACTGAAATATACTACTTGACTATACTATACTGTACTGAACTCTACTCTACTTTATTGTTGTGTGCTGTACTCTACTCTACTGAGCTGTACTTTGATGTCCAAATTTGTGAAATATAGTTGTCAATGCTACGTTCAGATGTTGCTCGGTACGGACCAACCACATTTGGTCTTGTTTGGTGGCAGAGCTCATTAAAATAATACCCAAATATGCAAAGGAGGATATTTCATATTTTTACCTTTGTATGCCTATTTAGGATACATCACCATGAAGAGAAGGACATTTATTTCCATACTTATGTATTTCTGTGTACAGATCAGGGACCCATGATGAAATTCCCTTACCATTACAGTTGAAGTCGGAAGTTTACATACACCTTAGCCAAATACATTTAAACTCAGTTTTTCACAATTCCTGACATCAGAGTAAAAATTCCCTATCTTAAGTCAGTTAGGATCACCACTTTATTTTAAGAATGTGAAATGTCATAATAATAGTAGAGAGAATGATTTATTTCAGCTTTTATTTCTTCCATCACATTCCCAGTGGGTCAGAAATGTACATACACTCAATTAGTATTTGGTAGCATTGCCTTTACATTGTTTAACTTGGGTCAAACGTTCTGGGTAACCTTCCACAAGCTTCCCACAATAAGTTGGGTGAATTTCGGCCCATTCCTCCTGATAGAGCTGATGTAACTGAGTCAGGTTTATAGGCCTCCTTGCTCGCACACAATCCTTAAGTTCTGCCCACAAATTTTCTATAGGATTGAGGTCAGGGCTTTGTGATGGCCACTCCAATACCTTGACTTTATTGTCCTTAAGCCATTTCGCCACAACTTTGTTTGGGGTCATTGTCCATTTGGAAGACCCATTTGTGACCAAGCTTTAACTTCCTGACTGATGTCTTGAGATGTTGCTTCAATATATCCACATCATTTTCCATCCACATCATTTTCCATCCTCATGACGCCATCAATTTGATGCTGCCACCCCCGTGCATCACGGTTAGGTTGGTGTTCTTCGGCTTGCAAGCCTCCCCTTTTTCCTCCAAACATAACGATGGTCATTATGGCCAAACAGTTCTATTTTTGTTTCATCAGACCAGAGGACATTTCTCCAAAAAGTACGCTCTTTGTCCCCATGTTTAGCTGCAAACCGTAGTCTGGCTTTTTTATGGCGGTTTTGGAGCAGTGGCTTCTTCCTTGCTCAACGGCCTTTCAGGTTCTGTGGATATAGGACTTGTTTTACTGTGGATATAGATACTTTTGTACCTGTTTCCTCCAGCATCTTCACAAGGTCCTTTGCTGTTGTTCTGGGATTGATTTGCACTTTTCGCACCAAAGTACATTCATCTCTAGGACACAGAACACATTTCCTTCCTGAGCGGTATGACGGTCCCATGGTGTTTATACTTGCATACTATTGTTTGTACAGATGAATGTGGTACCTTGAGGTGTTTGGAAGTTGCTCCAAAGGATGAACCAGACTTGAGGCATACAATTTCTTTCTGAGGTCTTGGCTGATTTCTTTTCATTTTCCCATGATGTCAGAGCAAAGAGGCACTGAGTTTGAAGGTAGGCCTTGAAATACATCCACAGGTACACCTCCAATTGACTCAAATGATGTCAATTAGCCTATCAGAAGCTTCTAAAGCCATGACATAATTTTCTGGAATTTTCCAAGCTGTTTAAAGGCACAGTCAACTTAGTGTATGTAAACCTCTCACCCACTGGAATTGTGATAACGTGAATTATAAGTGAAATAGTCTGTCTGTAAACAATTGTTGGAAAAATTACTTGTGTCATGCACAAAGTAGATCCTAACCGACTTGCCAAAACTATAGTTTGTTTACAAGAAATTTGTGGAGTGGTTGAAAAACGAGTTTTAATGTCTCCAACCTAAGTGCATGTTAACTTCCGACTTCAACTGTATGTTACACGGTGTACATACACATCACTTACAGTAGTTCAGTAACCAAATATATATATTTTTTAATCAAAGTCAAGGTGCCATGTCATAGGTGACACCCCATTCTTTCTGCAGACATCTTAGAATTTTATTTCAGAGCAGATATTTAACCTGAGGGAGATTTTACTGAAATTTTGTTACCAAACTTTGCATCTGCACAGATCCTCCAGTAATTGTGTTTTTGTCAAATGTAAATTGTTGATAGTAGTCCTTGTGCATCGAATTGTATGGTTTGAGAAACTTTGAAATCAATGTTTCTTGTTTGGCATACATTTTAAGTCAGACATCTCAGTCTCAATTCATCATTGTGGAATTGCCCATATGTTTCAACGGGGACTGTGAACAGCGAGGCACACGTCCGAAAGTGGAAGTTGTGTTACGGGCTCTCTTGCTTTTTCTCTGAAAACCATATGTGTCTGATTTTTGCCGATGGCACTGATGGTGGCTAACCAGTGGAGATGGATGACTCATAACTCATCCACGATGAGTGTCGAAAATTGAACTGCACTTGTCAGAGCACATTATAAGTCATGTGCCCATTTATGCAGTGTTCTGTGGAGCACAAGAAGAGGTTGGCAGATTGAGCCTTTAAGGTCAAGAAAGCGAAGTAATAGAATGACCACAATGACAGGGACAAATGGCCCACTAGTTGAATTCACAGAGATTTGAGAGTGGAGGGTTTAATATAGTCACGGAGTAGCTCTGATGGACTTGTATGTTTGTCATCCGTCAACTGATGTGTGTGCTACTGTAGGTGTATGTTCCATTCTCTTCCCCACTGCTGAAGTTCTTGGTACATTAGATGTATACAATTTTTTATTTATTGCTGTACAACATTTACATGGCTATAATCTACCACGAAACCTGTTATACTATCATCACCGAGAGTCCTGTTGGCTGTGACCGACTGTTTATCCCAGTGACAGAAGTGAAGATTTTATAATTTTTTTTATTTTTTTATAATTTTTTACATGCTTTGCAAGAAGAACAATTTCCCTACTAATCCTGTTTACATGGACAAATCTGAAATCAGGCTGCTATTGGTACTTTTGATCAGTGCCGATTTTAGCATGTAAATCTTGGTGGGGAAAAAATAGAAGTAGGACGCATGCCAGTGTAACCGATGTGAAATGGCTAGCTAGTTAGCGGGCTGCGCGCTAATAGCGTTTCAATCGGTGACGTCACTGTCACTCGCTCTGAGACCTTGAAGTAGTTGTTCCCCTTGCTCTGCAAGGGCCGCAGCTTTTGTGGAGCGATGAGTAACGATGCTTCGAGGGTGGCTGTTGTCAATGTGTGCAGAGGGTCCCTGGTTCGAGCCCAGGTAGGGGTGAGGAAAGGGACGGAAGCAAAACTGTCACACCAGCAAAGTCATTACACAACACTAAGCAATACATTAGTTGCACTATAACGGTGACAAACAATGCCCACAAACTGTTAGGGCCAACATAAAGCTGTCCCAACAGCAGTCCCAACACTCGCTACATCTGGCTATCAGTGTAGCATTGTCTCGCAGCGATACAGTTTATTCTGCCTCATTTACTGGCTTTTCAAAAACATAACTGATATGGCGGACTTGCTTAAACAATTGTGGTTTCTACTGAGAGTTGAGATGTACAAACTATGGCATAAGGGGACAACAAGCAGATAAGAGGCAATTCGTAATTTTGTTTAAGACATTAATGAATGAGCCAGGACGGATGTAATCAATATAACTATTTGTTCAGCACTTTTGAAATGTACAGCAACAGAATTCAGAACATGGGCCGTTCTTACAGTGTTCTCCATGTACACCAAGTCAGAACCGTAGGATAAATAAAGGGGGCGCATATTCAGACAATGAAAGCTCTAACAATATTCGATGATTAAATTGATCAAAAACAGGTTATAGACTACATGTGCAACACCGAGTCAGAACTTTAACGTTTGGCGAAATTAAGAGGGGAAAATAGACCAAATTATTAGGGTTAGGCACATTGGCTACTAACAGCTTACTAGACAATGTTGTATTACTTTCTTAGCTACAGTATACGTATCTCCTTGGCATATTACATAATTGATGCAGCAGCATATAAGACATTTTTGGACTCACCTTGTGATGTGCTCACTTGAACAGGAAGGTGGCACGGCGGTCCCATCATGTGCAAAGGCCGGATTTACAATTCCAAGTTGGATGACCTTTCAAAATGCGTTTTCCCAGTCTGTGCTGGTTTATCCCCGACTTCCCAGTTGCCATGCTTCCAGTTAGCCAGAACATGGAACAGAACACTGTAACTCATTCTTTCCAAACCACTCTTTGTTGAATTTGCGATTTCCAACTTGTGTAATGTTTATGTCCAATGGCTGATGAGCACCGATACGTTTTATCTATAATCTCTCTTCATTATTTCTCTTTACATGACAAGGATTAAAAAAGGATTTGCCAGTAGATTGTCAAATTGATTCAGTCAAAATGACTGCTTGCTAAGATTTTTAAAGTAAGATGTTGACATGATCAGTCCAATTAAAGCTACTGTACATATAACGTGATTTGACATCATTTTATCTGTGGCCAATGATCTTGAGCCTTCTTGGAAGGGCACTACTAATGTAATTCTATGGCAGGAGCCTAAGGGCTTGAATTTTCGATGTCTAACCTTACTACTTGGCCGTGACATAGTGTCCCCATGAGTGACAGAACACAGCCAATCACGGCGCAACACTCCTATATTCTGCTGGCTTGCCCCACCACAGAAAGCACTGAGCTAGGCTGAAACACCTGCATTTTGGAGCTGCCTTACTCAAGAAAACAAAAAAAGAGACCATGTTTGTCTGCTGCTTTATTAACTCCACAATATATATATTTTACATTGTTTGCAAACTGGTATGTGACTCATATTAATGCCAAAATAACATGTAAAACAGGCAAGCCACCCCATATTTTTTATTTTAGAATTTTTGCTAAAAATGCGGGGCTCAATGCCCTGAATGACAGGTTGCCACTGCTTTTGATAAATGCAGAAAATTGGCAATCAAAATACGTTATATCACAGTGATCATGTTATTTTTGCAAATACTTTTTGATTCTGAATTCGGTAGGCTTGATTAATGGTAGGCTTAATTAATGGTAGGCTTAATTAATGGTAGGCTTCATTAATGGTAGGCTTAATTAATGGTAGCTTCATGTGGCTAGTAGGCCTATATGTAGCAAACAGAACATTACCTTCTCACCACTGGGAAATTGTCATTTTCTTATTTAATTTGTTTATATGTTGGCGCAATTACTGTAGTTACCTGTGGTACGGAGCTCAAGTTTAGCCCACCGGAGTATTTCATATCTATTGCTTCTGATATTATGTTGCTCAGAGTGTTGTCTATTTGCAATTTTATGTGACATTTGAATCATCCATTATTGATACTCTTCTTTATATTCCTTGTTAATATGCATCGACTCCCTATTCGCCAGTCTCTACTCAACTATCTGCTTGCGCCTGTTACGCGCAGCTTGTGTGTCTTAAATTGGTCTTCTTAATTTGTTTGTACAGAGTTGGTGAAGGCATAAGGCCAAAATGTGTGCTCCATTCCTTATATATATATATATGGTGGAGTGTCTGGGTGGGTGTCTGTCCGCGGTGGCGGCTCTGGCGCGGGACGTGGACCCCACTCCACCATAGTCCTTCTCCGCCTCTTTACCCACCTCCATGGCCTCTTTAACGCGGCGACTCTCGCGGCGACTCTCTCTCTTGCTTCTCTTTCATTTATGAAGAAATGAAACTGTTCAACTATTGTCTTTCTTACTCTTTAAGCTAACTACTCACCACATGTTATGCACTGTAGTGCTAACTAGCTGTAGCTTATGCTTTCAGTACTAGATTAATTCTCTGATCCTTTGATTGGGTGGACAATATGTCAGTTCATGCTGTCTATGGAAGGGGGTGAGAATGGGAGGGGGTGAGAACCATGAGCTTCCTAGGTTTTGGATTAAAGTCAATGTGCCCAGAGGAGGACGGAAACTAGCTGTCCTCCGGCTACACCATGGTGCTACCCTACAAAGTGCTGTTGAGGCTACTGTTGACCTTCATTGCAAAACAGTGAGTTTTAATAGTGATGATGCCATGGCCTGTTTTAACATTAGGTACAGTGCATTCTGAAATGTTCCATATTTTGTTATTTTACAGCCTTATTCTAAAATGAAAAATGAAATCATTTTTTCCCTCATCAATCTACACACAACAAACCATAATGATGAAGCAAAACATTTGTTCATCCTTGAAGTTTCTACAACTTCATTGGAGTCCATTGTGGTAAATTCAATTAATTGGGCATGATTTGGAAAGGCACACACCTGTCTATATGAGGTCCAACAGCTGACAGTACATGTCAGAGCAAAAACCAAGCCATGAGGTCGAAGGAATTGTCCATAGAACATCGAGACTGGATTGTGTCAAGGCACAGATCTGGGGAAGGGTACCAAAAAAATGTCTGCAGCATTGAAGGTCCCCAAGAACACAGTGGCCTCCATCGTTCTTAAATGGAAGAAGTTTGGAACCACCAACCTTTTCCTAGAGCTGGCCGCCTGGCCAAACTGAGCAATAGGGGAGAAGAGCCTTGGTCAGGGAAGTGACCAAGAACCCGACGGTCACTTTGACCGAGCTCCAGAGTTCGTCTGTGGAGATCGGAGAACATTCCAGATGGACAACCACAGTGGAGGGTGCTGAGGGGAGGACGACTCATAATAATGTCTGAAACGGAGCGAATGGAATGGCATCAAACACATGGAAACCATCCCCACCATATTTGATACAATTCCACTAATTCCGCTCCAGCCGATACCACAAACCCATCCTCCCCAATTAAGGTACCACCAACATCATGTGAATAACCATCTCTGCTGCACTCCACCAATCAGGCCTTTGTGGTAGAGTGGCCAGACGGAAGCCAATCCTCAGTAAAAGGCACATGACAGCCCGCTTGGAGTTTGCCAAAAGGCAAAGGACTCTCAGGCCATGACAAACAAGATTCTCTGATCTGATGAAACCAAGATTGAACTCTTTGGCCTGAATGCCAAGCGTCACATCTGGAGGAAACCAGGCACCATCCCTACGGTGAAGCATTGTGGTGGCAGCATCATGCAGTGGGGATGTTTTTCAGTGGCAGGGACTGGGAGACTAGTTAGGATCGAGGGAAAGATGAACGGATCAATGTACAGACAGATCCTTGATGAAAATCTGCTCCAGAGTGCTCAGGACCTCAGACTGGGGCGAAGGTTTACCTTCCAATAGGACAACGACCCTAAGCACACAGCCAAGACAACGCAGGTGTGGCTTCGGGACAAGTCTCTGAATGTCCTTGAGTGGCCCAGCTAGACCCTGGACTTGAACCCAATCGAACATCTCTGGAGAGACCTGAAAATAGCTGTGTAGCGACACTCCCCATCCAACCTGATAGAGCTTGAGAGGATCTGCAGAGAAGAATGGAAGAAACACCCAAAATACAGGTGTGCCAAGCTTGTAGCGTCATACACTGGAAGACAGGAGGCTGTAATAGTTGCCAAAGGTTTTTCAACAAAGTACTGAGTAAAGAGTCTGAATACTTAGCAAAAAATACAAAAAATCTGTTTTTGCTTTGTCATTATGGACTATCGTGTGTAGATTGATGGCTGTAACTTAGAATAATGCTGTAACTTAACAAAATGTGGAAAAAGTCCAGGGGTCAAATACTGTACGAATGCACTTTATGTCTAACTTGGTGTCTGAGGGTTTTAAAAATAGGAAATATGATTTAGACTATGTGTGGGCACATGGATACGTTGCAATTGGAACGATGCATATTTTATAATCATTTTGAATAAGCTACATCTGTCTGTAGAAACTTTGAGAAATTATTACGTAATTTAAAATTGTATTGCTCTCCAGCACCTAAAAAAATGTGCTCTACACCATGCACGGGAGGGGGAATGTTGTGTGTGTTGGGTGGGCGGGTTATCCATGTAGGCTACAGTGTCCCGCGAATGTCTCGCAACATCATCCTGTTGTCCTGCCTTTGGGTATGTTAGCTAACCCTTCCCCTAACCATGAACCCAATCTTAACCCATTTAGCTAAACCTTCCCTTAACATTAACCCTTTAACCTTTCTCCTAAACTTAACCTTAACCCTAACCCTTAGCCTAACTAATGTTAGCCAGCTTGCTAACATTAGCCAGCTAGCTAGAATTGTTAAAATATCATACATTTCACAAATTCGTAACATATAATTGGGGCGACAGGTAGCGTAGTGGTTAGAGCACTGAGCCAGTAACCGAAAGGTTGCTAGAACGGATCCCTGAGCTGACATGGTAAAAATCTGTAGTTCTGCCCCTGAACAAGGCACTTAACCCACTGTTCCTAGGCCGTCATTTTAATTAAGAATTTGTTCAAAACTGACTTGCCTAGTTAAAAAATGGTTTTGTTTAAATTAAAGAAAATACATATTGCAATTCGTAACATGTCATATGAAATTGCTGATGGACATCCACAAATTAATACATACCATACCAAATGTAACATATCATACTAAACGGAGTGTTTGAATTTACATACAGAATAATACGAAATGCCCTGCGACCATGTTGAGTGGTGGGGAAGAGAATGTAACATGCCCCTACAGTACAGTTGCACACACATCAGTTGATGGACTACAAACATCCAAGTCCATCAGAGCTACTCTCCATCCACATTAAACCTTTCAGTCTCAAGACTCTGTGTATTCAACAAGTGGATCATTTGTTTCTATCACTGCGGTAATTTGTTACTTCACTTTATTTACCTTAAAGGCTCAATTCTCCAACCTTTTCTCATGTTCCACAGGAAACTGCACAAATGGGCTCTTATTATGTGCTTTGACAAGTGCAATTCAATTTCCAAGACTCATCCTGGACGAGACATGAGTCATCCATCTCCACTGGTTACCCACCCTCAGCTCCATATGGTTTATAGGGGAAATGCAAGAGAGCCTGTGACATGACTTCCACTTTTGGACGTGTGCCTCGCTGCTTACAGTCCCCGTTGAAACATATGGGACTCAGAGTTTTTACATAAAATGTATGCCAAACAAGAACCATTGATTTGAAAGTTTAACAAACCATACAACTAGATGCACAATAACTACTATTAACAATATACACTGAACATTTTACCAAAACACAATTACTGTGCGGATGCAAAATTTGGTAACAGAATTTCGGTAAAATCTCCCTCCATTTATTATGCGACCATATTTTCCAAAAACGATGTTAAATATCTGCTATGAATTAAGGTTCAAAGATGTCTGATGATAAAAGTGGGTGTCAGCTGTGATATGACACCTTGACTTTGATAAAAATATGTATATATATCTTGGTTATTGAACTAAAGTAAGTGAAGTGTATGTACACTGCGTAATAGAATTGCGGTAAGGGGATTTTGTCATGGGTCCCTGACCTGTACTCCACAGAAATGCATTATTATGGATATGAATGTCATTCTTTTCATGGTGATGTATCCTAAATAGGCACACAAAGGTAAAAATATGACTATCCTCCTATCCTCCTCCATATTTGGGTATTGTTCTACACACTGGCTATTATTATAATGAGCTCCGACAAACAAACAAGACCAAATTTGGTTGGTCCAGACCGGGCCAAATCTGAACCAATCATGTTTCACAAGTTTGGACATCAAAGTACAGCACTGTAGCGTTCAGTAAAGTACAGTCAAGTATAGTTCAATATAGTAAAGTAGAGTATAGTTCAGTACAGTATAGTTCTGTACAGTACATTACAGTGTACTCAACTCTAGTGTGATCAACTGTGTACTGTACTGAACTCTACTCCACTCTATTCTACTCTACAGTACTTGAACTAAATGCTACTTTTCTTTTCTTTACTGTACTGTACTGATCTATACTCTACTTTACAGTACTCTACTCTACTGTGCTATACTGTACTGTAATGTACTGTACTGAACTATACTCTACTTTTCTTTACAGTACTGTACTCTACTGTGCTCTACTGTACTGTTATGTACTATGCTGTCCAAACTTGGGCCAAATAAAACAAGGACCAAATGAAGCCCGATCCAAACCTCTGTGGATGTTGAGATCAAGGCTTGTCCGGATCGGACCAAAAAACGATGTCTGTGGATGTTGAAATCAAGGCCAGGACGGACTGACAAAATTACTACTTTTCAAGGTCCATGGACGTTCGGTGTCGGTTGATGCTCAGTGGGTGAGGATGCTGGTTACAATAAAACGGAAAGAGAGGGGGCAGATGTCATCGGGAGAGGTGACATCAATTGGAGAGAGAAAGGGAGAGAGAGAGGGAGGGGTTGTCCAGACTTTTCACACTAGCTTTGTGACTAGATTAATTCAGGGGCTTTACAGGGAAGCCCCTTGGCCCAAGCCGTAGGGGGTCAGAGAGGCAATATTACGCTATTATAATAATAATGTATTATAATATGCTATATACCATATATATATATATATATATATATATATATATATATATATATACTTTCTTGATTTTTGAATGACTACCTCATCTCTGTATCCCACATATACAATTATCTGTAAGCTCTCTGAGACAAGCAGTGAATTTCAAACACAGATTCAACCACAATGACGAAGGAGGCTTTCCAATGGTAAAAATACAAATCAGACATTGAAAATCCCTTTGAGCATGGTAAAGTTATTAATTACACTTTAGATGGTGTATCAATACAGCCAGTCACTACAAAGATACAAGCGTCCTTCCTAACTCAGTTGCCGGAGTGGAAGGAAACCACTCAGCGATTTCACCATGAGGCCAATGGTGACCTAAATCTGCGAAGTATGATAAAGAAATTTGGGTACATTTGGGAACAGGACATGTGTCCTGACATTCTGGATCTCTCGGGAAACATGGTTAAATGGTTCTGTCTCTGATAAAGTAAATTATTATAATGTATTTAGATGTGACAGATTACAGTTAAGGGGGAGGAGTGGCAATATATGTCAAATCTAACTTCATGGCGTCCCAATCATTAAATATTTCTGTTCCCAAGAAAGTTAAGCTCTTGGTTGTAGATGTGTCCATAAACTGCCTACACTGTCTCCATGGCGGATGTTATTGGTGCTATATCTGAATGTTTAACTCCTTTTCTGTCCTCGGAGTTGATCATTTTTAAAATCTGGATTGTCTAATAAAACGGACTCTGTAGTGAACTGGCAAATATTTCACACAATTGAGAAACAGATGTACTATGTCGATTAAGAAAGCTAAATCAAGTTACTTTTCAAGCACAATGTCTGACTTTCCTGCTGATCCTTCAAAATGTTGGAAAAGAGTAAACGTACTGAAGCATACAAATTCCTCTTCTTCCATGCTAAAGCAAGTTCTGAGAATAATTGGATACAGTTGAAGTCAGAAGTTTACATACACCTAGGTCGGAGTCATTAACTTGTTTTTCAACCACTCCACAAACTTCTTGTTTGCGTTTGAGTTTGAGTTTATTTTATTTTTACAGGGACCGTGCACATTAATCAACGTTTTAGTAAAAGTGTCGGTTTTAGCCAGCCGGCTAATTTTCAACCGCAGTCCCTAGGCAGGTTATTAAAAACAATTACAACTTATTTTTGTTAAAACACTATAGTTTTGGAAAGTCAGTTACGACATCTACTTTGTGAATGACACAAGTAATTTTTCCAACAATTGTTTACAGACAGATTATTTCACTTATAATTCACTGTATCACAATTCCAGTGGGTCAGAAGTTTACATACACTAAGTTGACTGTGCCTTTAAACAGCTTGGAAAATTCCAGAAAATGATGTCATGACATCAGAAGCTTCTGATAGGCTAATTGACATAATTTGAGTCAATTGGAGGTGAACCTATGAATGTATTCTATCTCCTAGAGATGAACGTACTTTGTTGCGAAAAGTGCAAGTCAATCCCAGAAAAACAGCAAAGGATCTTGTGAAGATGCTGGAGGAAACGGGTACAAAAGTATCTATATCCACAGTAAAACAAATCCTATATTGAAAAATAACCTGAAAGGCCGCTGAGCAAGGAAGAAGCCACTGCTCCAAAACCGCTATAAAAAAAACAGACTACGGTTTGCAACTGCACATGGGAATAAAGATCGTACTTTTTGGAGAAATGTCCCCTGGTCTGATGAAACAAAAATAGAACTGTTTGGCCATAATGACCATCGTTATGTTTGGAGGAAAAAGGGGGAGACTTTCAAGCCGAAGAACACCGTCCCAACTGTGAAGCACGGGGGTGGCAGCATCATGTTGTGGGGTTGCTTTGTTGCAGGAGGGACTGGTGCACTTCACAAAATAGATGGCATCATGAGGAGAGAAAAATATGTGGATATATTGAAGCAATCTCTCAAGACATCAGTCAGAAAGTTAAAACTTGGTCGCAAATGGGTCTTCCAAGTGGCCATCACAAAGCCCTGACATTAGTCCTATAAAGAATTTGTGGACAGAACTGAAAATGCGTGTTCGAGCAAGAAGGCCTACAAACCTAACTCAGTTACACCAGTTCTGTGAGGAGGAATGGGCCAAAATTCACCCAACTCATTGTGGGAAGCTTGTGGAAGGCTACCTGAAACGTTTGACCGAAGTTAAACAATTTAAAGGCAATGCTACCAAATACTAATTGAGTGTATGTAAACGTCTGACCCACTGGGAATGTGATGAAAGAAATAAAAGCTGAAATAAATAATTCTCTCTACTATTATTATGACATTTCACATTCTTAAAATAAAGTGGTGATCCCAACTGACCTAAAACAGGGAATATTTACAAGGATTAAATGTCAGGAATTGTGAAAAACTGAGTTTAAATGTATTTGGCTAAGGTGTATGTAAACCAGACATTTTTTTTCAAGGTCTTGGCTGATTTCTTTTGATTTTCCCATGATGTCAGGCAAAGAGGCACATAATTTGAAGATAGGCCTTGAAATACATTCACAGTTACACCTCCAATTGACTCAATTATCCTTTCAGAAGCGTCTAAAGCCATGACATCATTTTCTGGAATTTTCCAAGCTGTTTAAAGGCACAGTCAACTTAGTATATATAAACTTCTGACCCACTGGAATTGTGATACAGTGAATTGTAAGTGAAATAATCTGTCTGTAAACAATTGTTGCAAAAATGACTTGTGTCATGCACAAACTAGAAGTCGTAACCGACTTGCCAAAACTATAGTTTGTTAACAAGAAGTTTGTGTAGTGGTTGAAAAACAAGTTTTAATGACTCCAACCTAAGTGTATGTAAACTTCCGACTTCAACTGTAGGTTGATATATTGCTATGTTTTAATTTGTGAAGCCTTTTTACAAAAAGTCATGTTTTTGTCAAATACTATGTATGTTTGTGATTCTTGCAATCAATTTGTAGTCTACACATTATTTGTAATTATGTTCCAGCCCCCGGGGACCTTATTAGGGATAAATGTGTTTTGTTTTTAATGACAACCGTGTTTTACTTTCTGCTTGCATTTTGAATTTAGGAGACCTTGGTCTCAGTATGACTCCCTGATAAAATAAAGGTTAAATAAATAGGAGAAAACTGAGGATGGATCAACAACATTGTAGATACTCCACAATACTAAATTACAGAAAAAAAATATTCCAAAACATGCATCCTGTTTGCAATAAGGCACTAAAGTAAAACTACAAAAAATGTGGCAAAGAAATTAATGTTATGTCCTGAATACAAGTACCACTCTTCATATTCAAGCATGGTGGTGGCTGCATCATGTTAGGGGTATGCTTGTCAATTGTTCTTTCAGCAGGACAATCACCTAAAACACAAGGCCAAATATACACTGGAGTTGCTTACCAAAACAACATTGAATGTTCCTGAGTGACCTAATTACAGTTTTGACTTAAATCGTCTTAAAAATCTATGGCAAGACTTGAAAATGGCTTTCTAGCAACGGTCAACAACCAACCCGACAGAGCTTTAATAATTTCAAAAATAATGTGCAAATATTGTACAATCCAGGTGTGTAAAGCTCTTCAAGACTTACCCAGAAAGACTCAAAGCTGTGCTGTAAACTGTAAGGTGATTCTAACATGTATTGACTCAGCGGGTGTGAATACTTATGTAAATGAAATATTTCTGTATTTTATTTTCAATAAATGTTCAAACAATTCGAAAAACGTGTTTTCACTTTGTCGTTATGGGGTATTGTGTGTAAATGGGTGAGAAAATAAATCAATATTAATCCATTTTGAATTCAGGCTGTAACGCAATAAAATGTGGAATAAGTCAAGGGGTATGAATACTTTCTGAAAGCACTGTATGTATGTAAATGAATTGGATCAAGCTATGTAGCCTATTGATTAGTTCTTGATGAATAAATAAAAGGATAATGTTTGTTGTTTCTATGTAATACTTCCCCCCTAGAAATTGTATGAAGTTTACTTTAGCTAGCCAGCTTGATAGGTTCCCAATCTCCCAACGTCATCACTAGCTACCAAGCCATTTCAGGCTATCAAGTTAGAATAACTTGTCTGACTACCTTAGCTGGCATGCCTGCTGGCAAGGTTGCTAGACTTCAGAAAAGCAAGCAATTACTAAATGCACTGAATAACACTCATTCCTTTCAATATTTTACTTTTTGTTTTAGCAGAGATGCAGAGAAGCATATTTAGTTTCTTTAAAATACCACCAGCCAGGAGGATACATACAGCTCAATGGGTATGCTTAGATATTCAGAAAAATACTTGGTTTAAAGGTAATCTCACACCTTGTGATAATATCATGATATTTATGTATTAATTATGATGTCATGATATGTGCTTGTATTGATGATGTGTGTTATGGTCCCATGTACTGTGTTGTAATTTGGATGTACTATCCAAGGCATGTTAGTGCAGTATATACAACTCACTGCCTTCCTGAAGACAAACAATGTATACGAAATGCTTCAGTCTGGTTTTAGACCCCATCATAGCACTGAGACGGCACTTGTGAAGGTGGTAAATGACATTTTAATGGCATCGGACCGAGGCTCTGCATCTGTCCTCGTGCTCCTAGACTTTAGTGCTGCTTTTGATACCATCGATCACCACATTCTTTTGGAGAGATTGGAAACCCAAATTGGTCTACACGGACAAGTTCTGGCCTGGTTTAGATCTTATCTGTCGGAAAGATATCAGTTTGTCTCTGTGAATGGTTTGTCCTCTGACAAATCAACTGTAAATTTCGGTGTTCCTCAAGGTTCCGTTTTAGGACCACTATTGTTTTCACTATATATTTTACCTCTTGGGGATGTTATTCGAAAACATAATGTTAACTTTCACTGCAATGCGGATGACACACAGCTGTACATTTCAATTAAACATGGTGAAGCCCCAAAATTGCCCTTGCTAGAAGAATGTGTTTCAGACATAAGGAAGTGGATGGCTGCAAACTTTCTACTTTTAAACTCGGACAAAACAGAGATGCTTGTTCTAGGTCCCAAGAAACAAAGAGATCTTCTGTTGAATCTGACAATTAATCATAATTAATGGTTGTACAGTCGTCTCAAATAAAACTGTGAAGGACCTCGGCGTTACTCTGGACCCTGATCTCTCTTTTGAAGAACATATCAAGACCATTTCAAGGACAGCTTTTTTCCATCTACGTAACATTGCAAAAATCAGAAACTTTCTGTCCAAAAATGATGCAGAAAAATTAATCCATGCTTTTGTCACTTCCAGGTTAGACTACTGCAATGCTCTACTTTCCGGCTACCCGGATAAAGCACTAAATAAACTTCAGTTAGTGCTAAATACGGCTGCTAGAATCCTGATTAGAACCAAAAAATGTTATCATATTACTCCAGTGCTAGCCTCTCTACACTGGCTTCCTGTCAAAGCAAGGGCTGATTTCAAGGTTTTACTGCTAACCTACAAAGCATTACATGGGCTTGCTCCTACCTATCTCTCTGATTTGGTCCTGCCGTACATACCTACACGTACGCTACGGTCACAAGACGCAGGCCTCCTAATTGTCCCTAGAATTTTTAAGCAAACAGCTGGAGGCAGGGCTTTCTCCTATAGAGCTCCATTTTTATGGAACGGTCTGCCTACCCATGTCAGAGACGCAAACTCGGTCTCAACCTTTAAGTCTCTACTGAAGACTCATCTCTTCAGTGGGTCATATGATTGAGTGTAGTCTGGCCCAGGAGTGGGAGGGTGAACGGAAAGGCTCTGGAGCAACGAACCGCCCTTGCTGTCTCTGCCTGGCCGGTTCCCCTCTTTCCACTGGGATTCTCTGCCTCTAACCCTATTACAGGGGCTGAGTCAC